>NC_065433.1:1107500-1318512 GCF_024362695.1 Pectinophora gossypiella
AGGCAAGACAAAATACGCCGCAGAAAGCACTTTAAAAACTCACCTAGTAATTGTTTTGTACACAAATGTACCTTGTATGATAAGTTTCATCGAATTTTAATAACAATAGGCATAATTTAAACTGAAAAGTTAGCGAACTTCCCTTGCAAAGCTTTATGGAAAAATTTACAACTTGAATAATATAGGATAGCTGACAACCTAGATAATACTTTTTACGAAACGTCAAAACGAGTTTATGGAATTTAGAGTTAGGTGGCAAATCGCCCACTGACGTGCAGGCGACTTTACACTTTTTTAGTAGTCTACTCGCCTGAATGGTTTCATTAAACTGGGTCAGTTTACTCCGAATGAAGAATGAATGGGATTGGATCTTTTCTTACATAGAAAATAAAATTTTGAGCAAAAAAGCCCTTTTTTGCTCAAAATTTTCAAGACGAGTAGACTACAAAAAAGTGTAAAGTCGCCTGCAGGCGTGATACTAAGTGGGGCACTTGCCAACTTCAAACTTTGTTACATTGCTAAGGTCCAATACTGGCAAACTTACTCTAAAATCAGCAGAAAAATATCGGATGGAATTCACAAGCTATGAATAGAAAACATTTTGGCTAAGCATAATGCATTCGTAATTCACAATGTTTTTGATAACAAAACACATCACCACCCTGTATGTATTGCAGAGTAAACAAACTAAGCGATAAATTAAGCGGTGGAATTTTTATTTAAATATACCCAAAGTCGCTATTATAATTGGATATTATAGAATTAGTTTAGTGCTAGTACTATAGACCATATTTATACATGAAATGATTAATATATTGACTTACAATACAGTGAACTATTGTTTTTTTTTTACCCTTAAGAAACCATTAAATTCAAATTCAAAAATACCTTTTTTCACTAGGTAACGACCTCCGTTGACCAGTGGTCGAGCGTTGGGCTCACGATCCGGAGGTCCTGGGTTCGAATCCCGGTGGGGACTTATCACAAAAATCACTTTGTTATCCCTAGTTTGGTTAGGGCATCGCAGGCTGATAACCTGATTGTTCGAAAGTAAGACGATCCGTGCTTCGGAAGGCACGTTAAGCCGTTGGTCCCGGTTACTACTTCCTGATGTAAGTACGTAGTCGTTACATGAATCATGTCAGGGGCCTTTGGTTGAATTCGGCGCTCGATACGCATTAGTGAGGGGCGGAAAGTTACCGTTCTATAAAATAAGTGTTATTCTTTATTCTATACAAGAGTAGAAACAATATAAATCATTATAGACAGCCAGCCGCATAGTTGTACAACGGTCTTCATTAAAATATTAGAGCCTATTATAAATCGTCCAGAAATTTTAACAAGGTGGTATAGCCCGCGATTTTCGGTAGCCACAGATTCCTTGAACGATAATACTGATTTATCGACGCGGGTATATCGATATTAGTTTAATTTTATAGCAGTTTCGACTCGGAAATTTTGTCGGATTAAAATACAAATAGATTTTTCGTTTAGTAGCGAACGCCCGATAAAATAAACATAAATAGCCTATATACGCCCCACAGTCCTCCCCTCAATCAATCGGAGGCAGTATGGAGCATACTCCACCGCACTGCTCCACTGCGGGTTGGTGGAGGTATTTTTACGGCTAATAGCCGGGACCCACGGCTTAACGTGCTCTCCGAACCACGGAATCAACTTATTTTTTCAAACAAATTCAAATTCAAAAATATCTTTATTCAATAGGTAACATAGTTACACTTTGAATCGTCAATTTTACATAACGAACGTCTCATCCGCCTAAAACTACTGCAACTTCTCACAACAATCAGGTGATTCAAGCCTGTAAAGTCTTTACCAAACAAAGGATAGTCTCACAAAGTGATTTCGACAATGTCCCGGGAATCGAACCCGGACCTCGAGATCGTGAGCCTAACGCTCTAACCACTAGACCACGAAGGCTGTTATATGATAGAATAAAAGTATCGAATTTATTTATTTTAAAATAAATCACGCTAGCATCCCCGATGGGGTAGGCAGAGGTATATATACCCCACATCCGCCCACAACTCGCCAGCTATGTTTAGGTAAGTCCTATTTTAAAGGAGCGAGCCTGTTTTCTATCACCATGTATAATTGTATATGATCTAAACCTGCCATATAGGATTTGTTGTTTGTGCCAAATGGGCACAAATCCTGGAAATCACGTGATATTGATATAATATTTAAAATAATATAATATGATATAATATAATATTGACGAGCTCGTTGGCGCAGCGGTAAACGCGCTCATTCTGCGATTGTTGAAGTTAAGCAACTTTCGCAAAGGCCGGTCATAGGATGGGTGACCACATTAAAAAACTTTTCATCTCGAGTGCTTCGTGCTTCGGAATTCACGTTAAGCCGTTGGTCCCGGCTGCATTACCAGTCGTTAATAACCACCAATCCGCACTGGACCCGCGTAGTGGTTTAAGACCCGATCTCCCTATACCTATCCATCCATAGGGAAGGCCCGTGCCCCAGTAGTGGGGACGTTAATGGGCTGGTGATGATGATTTATAATAATGTTCTTTTTTCTCTTCTTCGCTCCTCATAATATGTGCGGCACATACACATTTAATACGTTAAAAGGAACAGACTAAACATACCTTAGAAATAATGTGAATAGGTGACGCCAGGACATGAGCAAAGTAATAATGGTAATGGTCAAGTTGTTTGTAAATGTTTGTTTCCTTTTGGTGGTTGCCTGGAAGAAATTGCTCTAGAGCAATAAAGCCGCCCAAATTGTACTGTTTTCATGTGTTATGTCTGATTGTTGAAATTTTTAGTTCTGTGCAATAAAGTATATTTGATTTGATTTGATTTGAGAACCGCGGTAGCCCCGTTGGTAGAAAGCTTGTCTCTCACTTTGAGGTGGCAGGTTCGAATCCAGCACAGGCCTAAACCAACGATTATCGAATTTGTTTTCGAATTTATGTCTGGATCATAAATGATAATCACGTGCTCAGCGGTGAATGAAAACATCGTGAGGAAACCCTCACTCCCGAGATGAATGCATTTTTGGAACTATGTGACCTAATCTGTATTGGGCTGGTTTTCCCTTCGCGAGTTGGAAGGTCAGACAGGCAATCGCTTCTGTAAAAAACCGGACCTGGCAAATGTTAAGGTTTGATAAGCGGCCACTGTGAAAATCCCGATAATGGATATGATGATGATGATCATTCTGTCAGCTTGTATCGTGAGCAGTGCGTGTTTAAAACTTACAAGTCTACACGTTCACAAGCTACAAGTGCGTGTAAATTATGTTTAACAAAAAAGTAGAGAGATTGTAAAATATACTTGTGAACTTGTGAAATAAATATTGACACTTGTAACATGTAGTTAAATGTGTAGTTTTGATAAACACATTCTAGTAATAATGAAAATTTTTACAAGAATGTTCTTGTAATACAGGGCTTGTAAGTTTTGATAAACAGGGCATAGGATGCAATAATTGCTATATAGCAATTATTGCATCCTATGCCATTGATAATGTGTATATGTCACCGTAAAATTGTAAATAACGTTAGATTATAATCTATCGATTTGAATCTCGCGAGATTGTGAACTGTCGAATAATTATGAATCGTATCATATTGCTTACAATTTAACGTATTATTTTTCGGTAGATTATAATTTATCGAAGCGAAACCGTCAAATTGTGATACGAAACGCACCTCGCGTGCTATACCATAGAGTTATAAAACTATTAGAGTGAGCATAATGTTAATTTGGGATTCTCTTAAAATGCATAAATGTTTTTGTCATAATTTTAATTATCATAATCCTTTTTGCATAACGTTTTTTAGCATAATAGTTTTACTTTCCCATAATAACATCTAGGAATACTGGTTTGTTAGGTATAACTTATTTTTGGGATTAATAAATAGATATCCATAATTCTTTTTTAGAATAATAGTGTTTTGTCATAATTTTTACAAGGCATAACAGTAGGTTAGGGTGCGGCGGGGGTGGCCCTTGGGCCACAATGCAATGCAATGCTTGCTTGCTTGCTTGCTTGCTTGCTTGCTTGCTTGCTTGCTTGCTTGGGTCGCAATTGTAAGATTGTGATTTAATAGTTTTACTTCGATAGATTATAATTTGACGAATAATAATACGTTAAATTGTAAGCAGTATATTACGTTTCAGGAGATCCGCAGGAGAACTAAAGTCACCGACATAGCTCGGAGAATTGCAAAGCTGAAGTGGCAGTGGGCAGGACACATAGCGAGGAGAACCGATGGCCGATGGGGCGGAAAGGTTCTGGAGTGGCGACCACGTGTCGGACGACGCTCAGTGGGTAGGCCCGCTACAAGGTGGAGCGACGATCTGGTGAAGGTCGCGGGAAGCCGCTGGATGCGGGCAGCGCAGGACCGATCGTCGTGGAGATCCTTGGGGGAGGCCTATGCCCAGCAGTGGGCGTCATACGGCTGATGATGATGATATTACGTTTCACAATTTTTCGACAGTTCACAATCTCGCGAGATAGATTATAATCTAACGTTATTTACAATTTTACGGTGACATATACACACATTACACAACATTGATAATGTGTATATACACATTATCAATGTTGTGTGACGTCTGTGATGTGGCCAAGAAAAGAAAAGGAAGAATAAAAGAACCGTTATTTTGGACTATTCTCATTTTCACTCTGGTTTTCTGTCACGGTGACATAATTCAGTCAAAGTGAAGTTCATAAAAACAAATCGGTTCAACTTTCATACAGGATGGTGGTATGTTTTTAAGAAGTTCTGGTGCGATTATCATTATACTTGATATTCCGTCGGATTTACCGACACTTCAGCCGAATGCGGGACCGGCGGCTGAGGAAGACCGGTCGGCCGCCGCCATACCGGCCCCCTAATGATTTTGATCCCGAGAGCACACCACAATACTTCCAGGTTCGTAATTTTTTTTTATTTCTGACTAGCTTTCCGTCTGGGACCCGGGCATCTAAAAAAAACTCCCCCTTTTTATACCCCTAGTAAGGGAGTCCCGGGATAAAAACTACGTTTTTTTATTAAAGAACGTCTAGGGCCCAGTGCCGAGGTTTTTCTTGCAGCTTCTTTTCCTCGGCTATGTAGGTTGTAAGAAGCTGCAGTAGTTTTAGGCGGATGAGACGTTCGTTATGTAAAATTTACGATTCAAAGTGTAACTATGTTACCTACTGAATAAAGATATTTTTGTATTTTGAACTTGTTTTCCCTGGATCTTAAATCCATACCACAAGCAGTTCAAGCGCGAATAGTTAGCAGACTAAGTTACCGTTTTTCGGACCATAATGTCTGCGCAAAGACGCGCTTGTCTTATGACAATCGTGAGTCTGCCCACCCCGTATGTATATATGCTACTTTATAAATTACATCCCATGCTTGCGGTGGACAAAAAGTGACTCGAATGGAACCCCACGATCCGGAAGCGGCCAGTTACCTCTGGGCTTGCTTATAAATTATTTATCATAAGCCCGTATTGGCGACTCCCTTTTTGCTATACAATGAATGTCTGTCAACAGCCGAGGTAGCGATGCAGCCTTTATGTTTTATGTATGCCTGGTACCCGCTCCGGTTTCTTTGCAGTAAATAATATATAATTTAATAAAACATCTTTGAGAGACGGAGCAGGTACAACAAGGGAATGAAGATCAAATCGAGTACCAAGGTACTTCTCTTTTGATTTATAGGTTTAGTTAGATTCTGAACTTTCGTAAATCCGTGATAGCCCTGTTCGGAGAACGCATGACCTTTATCGTAGTGTCAAAGGTTCGAACTCCGGCTCGGGCTGTATAAATCACTGAATTTGGCTTTATGAGTTTGAATAGAAAGAAAGAAACGTTTATTATAAAGGGACACCACAGTAACAAATACAAAACAAATATATAATTTAAAACACGGAGTAACATACAACTTACAATCAAACAAAACAAATAATAAAAACAACATACACGAGAAATACAAATAATTGAGTGTATGGACTGGTCAACGATGGTGGTGGTGTCCTTTATAAAAGGGCCTCACTCAGCATAAGCCGCGGCGCGAGCCACGACACAGGTATTCTGTGGACCCTGCTAAGTGAAGCACGGAAGCCGTGTCTCCCGTGTCTGAATACATGTTGTGCACGGTTAACGGATACTGAGAATTATTGAGGACAGAAGAGGCAAGATGATTGGACACCTAATAAGACACGACGAATTTATTTAAAACATCATAGAAGGAAAGCTAGAAGGAAAGAGAGGAAGGGGACCACCATGAAGAGCTTACACGGAACAGATTAAAGACTAGGTTAACGTCGTGTCTTATAGGGAAGTCAAGGAATTGGCCTTTGATAGACTGGAATGGAAAATGCTACACCGACAAGAGCGTGGCTCTTAAATTGATGATGATGATGATGGTTAATGGCAATAGTCTTGCCCCATTTCTACTTCTTTAATAAATAAAATAATCCGTTGCCTTGTAATACCTATTAAAAAGTATAACAGAAAAGCTCAACTTTATTATTGAAAAAATATATATTTTATTTTAATCGCCTAACTCGCAATAACTAAGTTTAAATTCAATAATTACTTTATTTCAGTCGACGATGTAGCTACACTTTGAATCGACAATTTCTAAATAAGATTAATTAAATACCTATATTTTTTACCGAACATCCTAAATGCAGTTTCTCAATCTGTATGAAGTAGCCAAGGAAAAGTAGCTGCAAAAGACCCTCGGCACATAGCATATTCATCATCGGCTTTTGTTCTTTACCCAGGTATCAGTAAATGTCCTGGAGGCCAGGAAACTGACCTGGTCAAATCCCCAGGCCACCAACTCCTACGTGATGGTTGTCTTGGGCAGAAAGAAACATAGGACCACTGTCAGAAAGAATATGGACGAGCCCTTATATCGAGAAGTAATCAATCATTTTCTTTATAGTTACTTACGATGATGCTCTGGCCACCCGATTACGGATGACGGCCGTGACTTTATGTATAATATTATCATCAGCATATACCCAGAAATGGAATTCTATAGTCTCTGCTTACCCCGGTGGGAAATAGGCGTGAGTTTATGTATGTATGTTCCGTGCTTCGGAGGGCACGTTAAGCCGTTGGTCCCGGCTATTAGCCGTAAAAACACCTCCACCAACCCGCATTGGAGCAGCGTGGTGGAGTATGCTCCATACCCCCTCCGGTTGATTGAGGGGAGGCCTGTGCCCAGCAGTGAGACGTATATAGGCAGTTTATGTTATGTACAGGAATTAGCACCATTATCTACTTATAATGGATTTAATTAATTACACTTTCATCTCAGGTCGTCCACTACCACCTTATGATCAATTCTACGAACATCCGTTGCGCTTTTTGTAATTATTTTGTGAAAATTTTGAATGGTGTTATTGTCTTGTTTTTTGTGTGTGGCGTCCTTGTAAAATAAACTCATCATCACCAGCCCATTAACGTCCCCACTGCTGGGGCACGGGCCTTCCCTATGGATGGATAGGGAGATCGAACCTTAAACCACCACGCGGGCCCAGTGCGGATCGGTGGTTATTAACGACTGCTAATGCAGCCGGGACCAACGGCTTAACGTGCCTTCCGAAGCACGGAGGAGTTCGAGATGAAAACTTTTCTTTTTTGTGGTCACCCATCCTATGACCGGCCTTTGCGAAAGTTGCTTAACTTCAACAATCGCAGATCGAGCGCGTTAACCGCTGCGGCACCGAGCTTCCTCAAAAAAAAAACTATTATAAATAAAAAAAAGTAAAATAAACTATTTATATTTTATTCCATAATTAAGTGTAACTTGTGTTTCCAGTACTTAGTGTTTGATATGTACATGAGTATCAGAGAAATCCAGCGATCGAGCCTGTGGTTAGCAGTGATGGAGCCTAAGTGTTGCGCCCCACCGCGCATGCTCGGCGAGGCTACCATTGACCTGGGCGCCATTTGGGCACAGCCTAGTAAGTCCATACATCTTCTCGCCTTATCAAAAATTCGCTTATGCTTACTAAACTTCGCATCGTCCTTCATTATGCGCACTGCTAGGGACTGGAATTATTTGCCGTCTTCTCTATTTCCGAATGCATATAACCCGGGTGCTTTCAAGGCCAGAGTGAACAGGCACCTTCTGGGCGAGCTCGATCCATCTTAGGCCTCGTCAATGCTTTCGGGCAAGTCTGGGGCCAAGAGCTATCCCATGAAAGGTAAAAAAAAACCTCAGTGGACATGGGTCATGTAACGACCACAGACGTAAATAGCAGCCGACCGACTGCTTAACGTGCCCTCCGAAGCACTGATCATCTTTCGACAATCGGAAGATCAGCCACCAATTGTTGGGATATGTTGGATCACGGAGGCCACTATCCATAATTAATAGTATTATAAATGTATGTGCAAATAAGTCTGTCATGATAAAAACACTACCGAACCGACCTAGATGTAAGGTTATGGAGATGCCTTAAGGCCAAAACAACCCTAGTTTTTCAATCTCAATATCCCGGATTAATTTTTACTAAGTATATTATATCTGACAGCCTCCGTGGTCTAGTGGTTAGAGCGTTAGGCTCACGATCTGGAGGTCCGGGTTCGATTCCCGATGGGGACATTGTCGAAATCACTTTGTTAGACTGTCCTTTGTTTGGTAAGGACTTTTCAGGCTTGAATCACCTGATTGTCCGAAAAAGTAAGATGATTACGTGCTTCACGTTAAGCCGTTGGTCTCGGCTATTAGCCGTAAAAACACGTCCTCCACCAACCCACATTGGAGCAGCGTGGTGGAGTGTGCTCCATACATACCCCCTCCGGTTGATTGAGGAGAGGCCTGTGCCCAGCAGTGGGACGTATATGGGCTGTTTATGTATATTATATTTAAATCTTCTGTATGTGCCTATCTCATCAAGTTAAAATAAGTAGGTAATTCAATGCGCACACCTTTTGCCTGACGTTTTTATTATAGCAATGTCGTCCATTAGACTCGTTCACCTCGAAGTTGCTGTGTAAATGATCCAGGCGCTTAAAGTTTCGGCTTTTAGGATTTTTCATTAAAACCCCTACGAGTATGATATTATATGACAAAATAAAAAAGGTCCCTATATTGTGGGCAAAACGGACTGTTGATAGAGCTTTAGTTAGTGTTACCTTACTAGGTCCCATTAGTTAAAAAGCGCGACAAACGCGTAAAATAAGGTTCCCTAACAAAAAAACTTTCCTATAATATTATGATGTGGCGTCTATATTATATACAGGTGGCCCAGAAGTTCAGGTTCAAAATGAAAAAAATAGATAGACTCATTGGCTACCAGAAACACCACCGTTTATGTTCAGCGATTATTTACAGTTTAGGAGATAAGACCAATTTTGTATGTTTTTCAAGATTTTCTACTTTATTTCATAAAACAATATTTTGGCGCTATCTCACATAATATTTTTTTATTTTACTTATATTGTCGTGACTTATTGTAGACAAATGGGGCGAGTTGAGAGTTCTCACCGGGTAAAATATGTTATATTAAAATGTTGCCTACAGATCACCAAGTTTACCACAAATGGGCGCAGCTAAGCTTACCTCGAGACCCACAGTCTACTGGGCCAGTAGGGTTTCTGAAAGTGGATATATCAATAATATTTAAAGGAGAGGTACAGGTCATGCCTGCTATTGTCAGCGATGATAAAGTAGAAGAGTAAGTACTTTATTTTTTTATAATTATCTAAACACAGTATACACTTATCATAACCATAATTGAGCCTTTGCTCATGGTCCCGGGTTCCAATCCCGCCAGGACATTGTAGGATGATCACCTAATTGTCCAGAAGTAAGATGATCCGTGGTTCGGAAGACACGTTAAGCCGTTGGTCCCGGTTATTATTTACTGATGTAAGTACGTTACTTGAGTCACGTAAGGAGCCTTTGGCGGCTCAATAATTTTATGCCTGTCGGGTAATCGTCCCTTTCTTTTTGAGCGGATAGGAAAATGACACGTATAACTTAAAATAAAATTGGATGGAATCTGCAGGAATTTGCACCAATGTTTTCATAAATACAGGGTGTTAGTGACATCGTAACGAATACTGAGAGGGATTATTCAGACCATGATTCTGAGTTGATGTCAAGTGGAATTTTCCGTCGCAAAATTCATGATTTTTTTTTAGTTTTTTTTTAATTATTTTCAATTCTATACTTTTGCGATAAAAATTCCACTTGATATTAACTCAGAATAATCAGCTGAATGATCCCCTTCAGTATTCGTTACGATGTCACTTACACTCCGCACAAGTACATACTGTAGCCATACAAGTAGGTATGGGTGTTAGTGACACCGTAACGAATACTGAAGGGGATGATTCAGATCCTAATTCTGAGTTGATATCAAGTGGAATTTTCAGTCAGAAAATTCATAAAAAAAATATTTTTTAAGTTATTTTCTGTTCCATACTTTTGCGACGGAAAATTCCACTTGATATCATCTCAGAATCATGGTCTCGATCATCCCTCAAAGTTTTCGTTACGATGTCACTAACACCCTGTATATTGACTTTATATTGACATTATTTTCTTCGTCAGTACCCTCATCTTACCTACGAGTGCCGAGCAACAAAAGGCATGCTACCAGGTGACAGTTCACGCTGCATTTAGTCTGCCCAGCTGTGTACCGTCTCACTTAGACCGGAGGTACGGGAAGGCTCCCAGTACATACGTTCGCGTCTCCTTTTGCGGTCTTGTGGTAAGATTCATGTTGTATCTAAATGGGGATAAAAACTAGAAGCCAAAATGTGGGCAGCAGCACTGTTGTCTTCCTAAACGATGATGGATCAAAGCGTCCCCCTCCACCAACAGATTCCAGACATACCTCATTCGAAGCGTCTTAGAGAGTTGATATATTAGTTATATGGCGACTTCCTCCAAATACGCGGGGTTCGGAATTCGGGTATTTAATGAATTTGGGTACCTCCTAGTACATCATTATTTCAAATTTTCAACCAACAGTTTCCAGACGTACATCAATCGAAGCGTCTTAGCGATTTGATATTAGGTACTTAGCTCCATGGATTTTGAAGCTAAAACTAATTGGTAGGTAGCGTTTTTATAGATACTAATTAAACTAGTTAGCTACTTACACATAAAAAGTATATGTTGGAAGGAGCGACGGGTCTCATACAATTACGGTCATTGTCCTTTTGACAGTTCTCCATGATAAACTGCTATAAAATGCTGAACAACATGGAGTGTAAATGAGTTTCGAAAAAGAAAAGCAGGCAGTTAAAAAAAGTTTGATTGAAAATAAGTTTTTCTAAGATTTTTTCTTTCCGATCTTTAGGGAATAAGTATAACACTATGATTTAGCAGTTAAACGCTACGCAAAGGATTCTCTCTCTCTCTATTTAAGAGCTGCGCTCTTGTCGGTGGAGTAATCGCCATTCCTCTCTTCTTCCCGCCAAAACCCTCCCGACACGACACGACCTGCACCTTCTCTTTTATTTGTTTCATAAATGTTATCCTAGGTCTACCCCTTCCTCTCTTCCCTTCAATTTTTCCTTCTATAATGTTTGTTATAAATGACTCGTGTAGTATCAGGTGGCCAATCATATTTCTCTCCGATTTTCTATAGCCTTCAATATGGTTCTCTTTTCTTCAACTCTTTCCAGCACTTTTTAATTTGATACCATTTCAGTCCAGCTTATACTCTCCATCCTTCGCCAACACCACATCTTCCACGCAAAGGATTATAGTGTAAAAATATACAGGGAACGCAGGTTTGAACCCCGGCACCAGGCTTGTACCAATGAGTTATTAATAATATCTTTAGTGCAGTTTTGACTAACACAGCTGGCTCGATCATTCTAGGCGATGCCGCTCACAACCTATCACGTTGGTCTAACAGAAATATAGCTGAGGCGTGGGTACTTAGTCATGAGAAATATCATGTACCCACTTTAGAACCCTGTCGCACTATCATATTTGACATTTAATGAGACTTACGGTTTAAATTGTCAAGTGAGTTAATGTGACATGGTATCAAAGTGTATACATATTAGTACTCGTGACCGTACCTATACTATTCTCTTGGGATATAGTACTGTTCCTTTGAAATTGCAGGCTAAAACCAACGTTCAGCATCGCACCAATGATCCAAAATACAACGAGCAGATTTCAATGGTGGAGATGTTCCCAAATATGAACCAGACTATCCGCTTCGAGGTCTGTTCAGCTGATGGTTGCTTCAACAGGGTACTAGGTAGCGCTGAACTCAAGCTGGCTCAGATTTCCCATGATGGAGAAAATGGTACCTATTAATCAAATGATAACTCTAAAACAATGTTACATACTAACTTAATATCTAAAATCCATTAAAAAGCTTCCACAGATTGTAAAAAAAAAACACATAATTTTACAATATTATGGTTCTAATACCTTATGCAAATGGAAAAAATCCTTCAAAATAAGAATGTCTAAAAAATAGAGGAAACGAAGTCTCTAACAAGTGCTTTTTAGCACCTCAAATGCTGTCAGCAAATAGGTCCAAATTCGAGTCATGACTAAGTTTATTAAATAAGTAATTAGAACATTTCAGTAAAGAGCTGTTCTTTCTAAAGTTCGTGTAATAGTGAGGGATGAGAAGCAATGAAGGAATTCTAAGCCTACGACAAGGAACTACAAGCATAACCCTACCGAGGAGCTGTGGATTTTCATAATTAAATTTAATAAAAAATAATTATATTTCATTAAAAATAAACAGCTAGGTTGTCGGATGACATTGTGAGGTATGCCAGAAAGCAATGGAAGAGACTTACACAGGACCGGAAAGGATGGCGTGAAAGAGGGGAGGCCTATACCTAGCACTGGGTGGATAGAATCTGAGTAGACAGAAAAAGAACATAATTATGTATTAATCATTTTGCAAGAAATACTGTGGTTAAGTTGGCAATAAAAATTCTTTAATAACAAATCAGGTATAACCATTTATTAATATAAAACTCAAACGCTAACCTATTTTTATTCAGTTGGTAACCATAGTTTGAATTATTATACTTACACTTTGAATCGTCAATAAAATTATTACACAAATATTTCATTTTTTGTCGAACGTCTCATGCACCTATAACTACTACTTCTTCTTCTTCTATCGTGTGGGTTGAGAGGTGGATGACCAGCCTCATCATCCCTGGTATCAGGGTTATTATTGAGCCGCCAAAGGCCTACGTACGACTACGTACTTACTTCAGTAAGTAGTAACAGGGACGAACGGCTTAACGTGCCTTCCGAAGCACGGATCATCTTACTTTTGGACAATCAGGTGATCAGCCTGCAGTGTTCTATCCAAACACACACACAGTGATTTTTCACACCGGGATTAGATCTCGGGACCTCCAGATCGTGAGCGTAACTCTCAAGCACTGGTCCACGGTGTATGGCTTTGTTACTATTACAACGTCTGATGATTTAGCCTGCCCACAGCCCACTGCTCACAGCCCACAGGATAGAAGAAGAAAACGTCCCTTAAACTTTTCAGGTTTTCTACCCACCTTCGGCCCATCTTTACTCCACATGTACGGACCAAACAGCAGCAATAGTGGAACTTCATCAGAAGATGGACCGCACCATAAAGGCATGCTGCTTATCACGCTGAAGACCATCGTTCCTTACTACCAGGCGGTTATAAGAACTGTCATTGTAGAGCCGGTGGCTCCCCTTCATCAGGTAAACCACGTAACCACAAAACATGACATGGCATCACCTACAGTCATGAACAATATAATGTTCCCATTTTAGGACTCTGTCGCACTAACATATTTGACATTTAGTGAGACTTACAGTTCAATTTGTCAAAAAAGTTAATGCGACATGGTACCAAAGTGTATACATAATATAATGCTCGTGACCGTACACACGGTGTAAGTGACATCGTAACGAATACTGAGGGGGATGATTTAGACCATGATGAAATTCAAGAAAATTTTAGTATTTTTTTTAATTATTTTCCGTGCCATACTTTTGCGACCGAAAATTCCACTTGATATCAGCTCAGATTCATGGTCTGTATCATCCCTCAAATGTCGAATGTGTTTTTGTTATATTCAAAACGTCATAAAAATGGTCAAACCACTAAACGATGGATTTTTTTGTTACATGTGGTCTAATAACTGACATATTCGATCGCGCCGTGAGGAGCATCCCTTATAATCGTTTACAAATTTCTTACATTTCAAATTTATAATAATTTACAACTTCTGTTTAATTTCAGGACAGTTTATGGATACTAGAAGATTTTTGTATTTACTGTCCCATATTTGAAATTTCCATGTTGGATCGTCGTATATGTGGCAAATTGACTGGTCTTGCGATAACTACTGGTGAAATGCCTGCCGATAGGCGGGTTGATGATGGTAATTATTATGACTATATTCAATCACGATGTTCATACATTGTTTTAAGATTACGCGGTTATTATCATAATTAAAGCACATAACGGGTTCTTACCGCGTTTAAATGGGGATATGAGACAACAAGCGGCAAAGAAAGAGGGTAGACAGATATGTCTGCCCGTAGAAAAATTATGGATCCACCTACTCCACTCCAATCTTATTAGTCATCCCGTGATCATGGCACTTGCAACAGTGTCGAAATATCGGGAGTCTCATATCCCCATTTAAACGCGGTAAGAACCCGTTATTATGTGCTTTAATTACGATGTTCATGCTTTTGTACATACATACATAAAAAGCCTATATACGACCCACTCCTGGGCACAGCGGCCTCCCCTCAATCAACCGGAGGGGGTATGGAGCATACTCCACCACGCTGCTCCAATGGGCGTTGGTGGAGGTGTTTTACGGCTAATAATAATAAAATTAAGATCTGTGTATTTTTGCCGCATCGTAAACTAGCCGAGTATTCCTAAGTTATGTTATGATCGACAACTACCTTCCTTTAAAATGATAATCGTCCGCTTGTATTCTCGTATTTTTGTACGTGTAACCTAAGTTCTCATTTAAGTGAATTGTAAAATTCTTATGGAAAATAAATATCTTAAACCAAAACATGCCTTCCGAAGCACGGATCATCTTTCTTTCGGACAATCGGTTGATCAGCCTGTAATGCCCTATAACCAAGCTTGGGTTCACAACGTGATTTTCGTCATGTGTCCCCACCGGGATTTGAACCCGGGACCTCCGGTTCTTGAGCCCAATAACCACTGGACCACAGAGGCCGTTACCAGACTAGAGATCAAACAAGCTATGACGAACAAAGATAAGTTTGGATTCTAAAATCTACTATTTCTATCTATCTATTTTTTTTTTCAGATTTCTTCACGCTGATAACTCAGTTGAGTAAGTGACTTGCATTGGTTTATTTTTCTTACATCTGATTTGAAAAATAATGAATAAATGCGACCTTTCCATTTGTTAGCTTTTTTGACGTGACTTATTGTACATGGCATTAACTACTTGGCCGGACAAATGGGGAGCGCTGAAGACTCTCACCCTGACCGTTTGTTAGTACAACTATTGTAAGGTGAACTAAATAATGATCCACATTACACTGGTGTAATAAAACACGAGTGTTGGTCGTCCTTAGTTTTGTTTTTTTTTATATATATTGTCATACTTTTACGTTCTGTTGTTTTTTAAAATGTCAGTGTTTTTTTTTTTGTTCTAATATATCAGCTTACAATGTTTTTGCGATATTTTTCACTGTATGCACTCTCAACAACGAGGGTGGAAGGTGATGAATCGTATCGCCTTCTGTAATGGTCAATGGCGTGTGTAAAAGAAGATTACAAATTGACTTTAGATAAATAAAAAACTCATGTAAATCTGGTAGAGGGAATCAAACCGGCACTGAACTGGCACGGAACTGCCTTGAAGACAGTAAAACTCAGAACCACAGAGGCTTGATAAACAAATACTTAAATAACTAAATTATTTAAGTGAAACCACCAGATATTTTTTTTGTTTTGTATAGAAAACCGCAAACTCCACTACACTGGGTCGTTGGACGTCATAAAGACAAAGCCAGCGTACGGATACATAGAGTTCCCCCAGGAGTTCCCTGTGCTACAGCTCGCCTCCTGTCTCCCTGACTTTCGGTTCCGGATGTACAGGAACAATATAGTCTACGGGATTGTATCTGATCTGGTAAGATTAATCCAACGGAACACCAGGGGGTTAAAATGGCCAAAGCAATTCATCTAAGAAAGCAATTTTGCTATTTGACAGTTGTTTGCATTGCGCACTTACTTTTATATGAGCAAATGTCAACTTGCAATATTGCTTTCTTAGATGAATTGCTTCGACGTGGCCATTTTGACCCCCCAGATTTTAACTATTCTATCATCATGGAATTTTGCACAAGTTTGCCAGGGGTACAGAAAAGGACATAAGTAGAGTATTTGAGATTGAAAAATGCATACTTGCTCCAGTAACAAGGGAATAGCTAGCTTAGCTCCCTTGGTTGTGGTAAAGTATATGTGTATAAGTGTAAATGTGTGCGTGCGGGCGGTTGACCAGGCAATCTATAGTATACACTTTGAAACGATGTCATATTAACTTCTTTACAAATTTAACCGTAAGTCTCATTAAATGTCATATATGATAATGCGACAGGGTTCTAAAGTGGGTACATGATATTGCTCATACTGCACATGTTCACGTCTAGCTACAACCAAAGACCCACTATCATCGTGAGTTACAAGGAATATAATAAATATTATATACCTTCCGAATTTTTGTTTAATTAAACATGAGTATTAAATTTTATATTAATACTTATGAAAAATTGAAAAACCGTCTGTTAAATGAAATTTTTTTTAATATTCACATATAATATAATATCTTTCTGACAATTTTGGTTTTTTTTGAACCCAGGAGCAATCTCTCACTGAAGTGGAGAAGCGTCTCAACCATTTCGAGTACACCTCGCCTAACGAACTGATGGACGACCTGAACAAAGCAGTTGACGATGCTGCGGGGAACATCTTGAAATATCTGGACATTGTCCAGTATTCCAGCAACTCTTCAACCTGTGAAGAGGCACGCCAACAATACACAACTGAACTTGATCAGAAGCAGCTGGCATTGCAAAAGGAAGAAATCGTAAGTATCTATCCTGGGAGCATTGCAACCATTTCCATATGTAGACGGAAGCCTAACCCGTCTGAATAAAATTAAATTCGTTTTTACAGGAGAAAATATACCACCAAATAACAAGAAAGAACAAAATAGATTCTACTTTAAACATATTTCAACATTCAAGTAGAATAGGCACCAGGGATAGTTTGATTGGGTCCAGGAAAGGTGTCAAAATTATGCTCGCTGAAACCAAATGCTTAGTCCAAAGTCTTAGAACTACTATAAACAAAGTAAGTTTTATTTATTTGCCAAACTAATTTGACGGTCTGCGTGCTTAATTTAAAATAGCACCTTTATTTTTATGTTGTTACATGAATTAAGCTAACACAATCATAATGTTACTTGCAAATTGATTGGTAGAAGACCAAGGGAATTTCCAATTGGATCGATGAACTGTCAACTGATTGGATGAACGCGAAACACCAAATTTCATTGATGTATAATGTATATTTAACAGTGTTTACATAGATCATCTCTTTAAGACCACAGATGGATGGCCAGATGTTGTCATTTGGCTTCTCAATGAGGGCTCCAGAGTAGCATATATAAAAGTACCAGCGTCAGAAATAATATACTCTGTGATACCTGAGCAGTGTGGAAGCAGTTGTGGTCGACTCCAAACTATATACATGAAGGTAAGTTTGGGTTTGGCCATTTTTTATGAAATTTCCTTTTGACAATTAAATTGTAAAGATACATCAATTTTGTCGCCCACCCTATACTCAAATTGTCACTGGTTTCGATATCGCTCGAATTGCATCACGCCGTGAAGAAGCCCACAAGCCTGGCTGTAAATGTGTGTTTTCAAAAATGATGGAAATATCACGTTACTTATATACAAATTATAATCTTCTATCGTGTGGGTTGTGAGATGAATTAACAACTTCATCAACCCTCAGGATCGTCAATGAGCCGCCAAAGGCCCCTGACATGGCTCATGTAACGACTACTTACTTACATCAGTAAGTAGTAACCGGGACCAACGGCTTAACGTGCCTTCCGAAGCACGGATCATCTTACTTTTTGGACAATCTTGTGATCAGCCTGCAATGTCCTAACCAAATTAGGGTTCACAAAGTGTTTTTTTTTGTGATATGTCCCCACCGGGATTTGAACCTGGGACCTCCGGATCGTGAGCCCAACGCTCAACCACTGAACCACCGAGGTCGTACAGCGACGACAAATTATAATGATAAACCATCATTATAATTATTGATAACTAAATCCATGACAGTTGTCTTTACGTCTCATTTCTTATGAATTTTCAAACAAACAACCAGTAACACAATCATCACCCTTACAGCCTTTGAAATGCTTGAAGCATTCGAGTGCATCATCACCCAACTGCATATGTATTGCTGCTAAAGTTGAAATACTTATGTGGATGGGCTTGTTCCGCCAAAGACACGCATTCGGAAGCTGTTTACCTGTAGGATACTTTCTGAAGACCAAAAGAGACTTCGAAATGTACGTGAAGTCCATAGCCGTGGTACGTATTGACTCAGATTTCAAATTCTCCTTGTTCACACACAGAAAAACACGGGCCAAAGTGGTTTTCTATGGCTGTCAAGTTTAAATTCCTTTTACGGCTGATTCTTGGTAGTGATGGCCTGGGCAAAATTGCTTTAGAGCAGTAACATCGCTCATTTGTAGTATTGCTAAATGTTTGTATGATTTGTTTGTGTGCAATAAAGTATATTTGATTTGATTTTTCTCGTAAAGTCTAGTAAGAATAATGAACAAATCGACCTTAACCTTAACAATTGATTATATACCAAGATGTTACGGAATTGTAAATTCAGACATTTATATTTTTCATACCGGCCGGACATAGGATGGGTGACCACAAAAAAAAACATCTCGAGCTCCTCCGTGCTTCGGAAAGCACGTTAAGCCGTTGGTCCCGGCTGCATTAGCAGTCGTTAATAACCGCCAATCCGCACTGGGCCCACGTGGTGGTTTAAGGCCCGATCTCCCTATCCATCCATAGGGAAGGCCCGTGCCCCAGCAGTGCGGACATTAATGGGCTGGTGATGTTGATATTTTTCATGATTCCATCGTTATAAAATTCTTTTGCAGATGGTCGAATGCAGAGCGTTTATATATCGGGCCAAATTAACTAATGAGGGAGGCGACAATTTAAACAGTATGTTTAACTCTTTTGTAAGGATAAATGCAATGGGAGACGTTAGAGACACTAAAGTAAGATAAACTTGTTGGCAATTATGTTTTTAGTGTAGATGTGGCGCAGTAGAGTATTTTACGAAGGACGTAATACAGGGTGGCCCAGAAGTTCAGGTTCAAAATGAAAAATTAGATAGAGGGGCTCATTAGCTACCAGAAACACCCCCATGTATGTTCAGCAATTATTTACGGTTTAGGAGATATGACCCATTTTGTACCTTTTTCAAGATTTTCTACCTTACTTCTGAAATAATCATTTTGTCGCTATCCCTTTCTTAATAATTCTTTTATTTAACTTCATAACTATGTCTAAGGATATGTACCGCTAGGTGAAAAAATGAAAACAGTCAAATCAAAGATAAAAAAAAAGTTATTGGAAATCATAGTGAGAATTCGACCAAAATTGTTAGAGTTGTTAAAACTTCGCCGAAGAATAATAAACACATGATATTGTCATAGACCCTGAAAGTATTTCTAAAAACTGCTCCATTTAATAGGCTTTTAGAAACCTCCAAAAAAAGTACCCTTAATAAGGCCATAAAACTAAGTAATTAGCCCTCAAAGATTGCAAGACAGACAGATTTGATGGAAAATTTGACATTCTCATACAATGTAGCTGCTTCCTTCTAACGTTGTTAAAGGTGCTGATTGGCTAATCAGCTCGCGACACCAAACTCTTCAGAACCCCGATACCGACGATTTCCCTCATTCAGCGCTTATCGCTATCGGCCCGCTAAGGTCGATTAATTCTTTCCAATATTCTTCCTCTCAGACGACGACCTGAACCGACGTTCGCGCCCAACTGGGAACTCTCTTAAATTTTGTACCGGGTGAGAGCCCTCAGCGCTCCCCATTTGTCCGGCCAAGTAATTATTGCCATCTGCGGCAAATCTACAATAAGTCACGTCTAAAAAAAGAGTATTTTAAGAAATTAAATTCGGCTTAGTTGACACAAACTATCCAAGAAATCATCAATATCAAGCGCTTAGTAACTTTAATACCTGTCTCGTAACAGTAACCCATGATCATTGCTTGTAAAGTATTTAATAACAATATATAGTAAAATAATCAGAAAATGAATGTTAAAAATGTGTTTAAGGTCCAAATAAAAACGTCATCACCAATATGGAATCAAGTTTTGAAAACACAGAAAATGGTTCATACTAGTCCTGAAAGGCTTGACATAAATCCACCTTACGTTTTAGTAGAAGTTTACAATGATGATCAAAATGTTAGTACCTATAATATAATTAATATTCATAGAGAAACTATATTCTTCTGTCGTATGGGTTGAAAAGTGGATTACCACCCCCATCAACCCTGGTGTTGGGGTTGTTATTAAGCCACCAAAAGTCCCTAACATGACTCGTGTAACGACTATGTACTTACATTAGTAATTAGTAATCGAGACCAACGGCTTAACGTCCTTTCCGAAACACGGATCATCTTTCTTTTTAGCCAATCAGGTGATCAGTCTGTAATGTCCTACTCAAACTAGGGATCACAATGTGATTTGACCCACCGGGATTCGAACCCGGAACCTCCGGATCGTGAGCACAACACTCAACCACTGGACTACAGAAGCCGTACTGGACCATGGAGGCAGTATTATACTACGTAATACAGAGGGTTCCTCGCCAGACGTCGATGTCGAGCATTTGCACTAACTGTCAAAGTTTTCGTAATGATACGACAGACCGTCACTAGATGACACTTTTTTCATGAAAGCTTATACGGTTAGCGACATCTAGTTACTCCATGACGAATTAAAGTAATAATATACTACGGTCCCTACCTATACGAAAAAAAAGCGCCGGTGACATTATTATTGGTATTAAGGAACGTATGGATGCGACCAGACATGGTATAATGTAGATTATGTAGAATTATCTATCAATACATAAAGCGACTATTACTACTATTGCTACTTCTACTCGGAGGCGGAGAACAGAAGTCCTAGTACGGCAATGAAATAGACTATTCTGGGCGCTATCACACTCGCGTTAGACAGAGTACTGCGGGGCGGAAAGCAAGAGGGAAACCACTGCCCTATTTGTTCCAAAATGGTGGCATGGAGAATGCTACACCGACAAGAGCGTGGCTCTTGATTTAGTGATGATGATGACATGGAGCGACAAGGATCTTTTAGCACGTGGCCATGATCGGAAGTATCAGTTGCTGTAAATGGAAAATGCATGGATATGGTGCAAATTAGCAGCACTCTCCTGTCAATGTCATCCATGCATGCGCCAATAAAGATCCTGGTCGGTCGTAGATTCCACGTTTATAACAACTATAAAAAGTCTTTGTCGTTCTAACACTTGTTTTACTATTGTTGATACACACATAAATGGTTAAGTACTTAATATTCTAAAGGAGTTATATAATTTAATTGTATTATAGGGTAGAACAGACTTAATCGGACGGTTCCAAATTCAGCCGGTGGTTGACGATAGAGTCGGTTACGCTCCTAGGCTCCAGTGGTATGAGATTTATAGAGGGTCTCAGCACACAGGCCAGATTTTAATGTCGATTCAGCTGTTGCAGGTAAAATAATAATTTCACTTAAGTACTTTTTTTTTGCTACTCCGACAAGAGCTTGGCTCAAGCTAATCGCAAAAATTATATACATTAAATAAGAAATTGACAGTTTTATGTAGGATTCTTTTCCGGTTTAAGAGCTGCAGATGCAAGACCCGTCCAAATCAGATGTTTTCGACTAATTTTTCTCTTTGTGGCTTTTTATGCTTAGGTGGGTTAAACTTTTTAGAACTTGTAATTTTATATGAATTTAATTTTATAGGTGCCAGAAAAGGTTTTGAAAAGTACAGACTACTCTTCGGTGACAGAAAGTTTTTTCGCAGCTGGAGTGAAGGATGACAACGATTTAGGTTTAGATGACGTAATACCTTTGCCTAAGATACTTATACCGAAGTCTGCAAGTTACAAGTAAGACTATTGATACTGAAATTATTACTAAATGGTTTTCATAAATGAAATATAATTTATGTAGTATTTATATAATACACAGTGCTAGTGACATCGTAACGAATACTGAGAGGGATGATTCAGCTCATGATACTGAGTTAATATCAAGTAGAATTTTCCGTCGCAAAAGTATGGAAATGAAAATAATTTAAAAATAACTAAAAAAGGACGTGAATTTCGCAACACAAAATTTCACTTGTTACATTTGATCACTTAATTTTATTCGATAGCCATGTGTCGAAATCAATCGACCATATTCGTGACCCGCGGCTACTGCTAAAGTTTGACACGTTGGCGGTAGCAAATGTCGATGCTAAGCAATGTCTACCGGATGTGGTTGTCAAGAACAATACGTGCTGTCCGTTTGCTAGAGGACTAATGTTTAATTTTCAGAGTGGACGTATACTGGTGGGGTCTGCGAGACATGAACATTACCCGGAAACCCTGTGTGATCCTAGAAATCGACGAAATATTCATCAAATCAGATGTAATCGGCGAAAGGAAATGTAATAGCAACTTCCCAAACGGTCGAGCGAGCCAGATATTTGAGTTGCCACTCAATGATGAATATTGCCCCACTTTGTCCGTTCGACTGTATGACAGTAGTACGTTTGGAAGGACATTGTTCCTCGGCACTAACACCATCAAAAACCCAAGCAAATACATAGTGGAATGGCTGCCGAAAAAAGAAAGGATAGCGTCTTTGAAATCGGTTTCTATTGTGTCATCGGATTTCTGTGAAGGTAATTTTGACAACACTTTCTGACTTGACTAACACTCCATACCTCTGGACACTCCAGAGTAACTTTTACTGCTGGTAAAAATAGGCCCTAGGCCAGCTGGAAAAAATATCTTTGTTTAGAGACAAGCTTACCTGTACTATCTGTTATTCTTTGTATGTTCCTTGTACAAATAAATAAATAAATAAAAATCACATTCTTACACAGGTACAGTTTCGTACACGCGCAACTGTTAGTGTGACGACCTTGTGTCAAACCTAAACTGAACAATATCTTTATACAGCTGGTAACATCAATACACTTTGAATTGTAAATTTTTACAAAATCTATTTTTGTCGAACATCTCATCCATCTGCAGCTTCTCTCAACCTTAGCCGAGGAAAAGTAGCTGCAAGAAAAACCTCTACACGGCCCTAAACGATATTAAAAAAGAAAAAACAAATTAAATAACGTACATTTTGGATTAAATCCGCAGTTGGAGGTCAAATGCTTTACATAAAGAAGAGCAGCAAATTCGAAGATTGTGAGGAGTTTGTATGCAATACGCCTCATAGGAATGCCATTATCCGTTACGCCAAGATCAGAAGATGGAAGTGGGCCAGTTTCTGTAAGAACGAACCAAGTGAAGAGGAAATTACTCTTTTGCCAGTGTACGCTAAAGAGAATAATCAGATCAAAGTCGTCAAGAAGATTCCAAAACCTACAGAATGCAATGATTGGTGGATGCGGTTCTTTCAATCAGAAAAGGTAGCCAATTTTTTCGTATCGTATCCTCAGGGAAAGGTATATGGGTTAATTATCTAGCCATAGCCAAACAACTCGGCTTGTCATGGTGCAACTTGGTGTTTTAACTCTGCCAAGAAGAGTTTTGTGTTTGATGCGTATTTAATTTCAACAGAACATCTAGTTCAGCAAAATTATTAGTGATTATATTATTTTAATATACTTAAGTAATACAATAGGTTCAATGCACGATGAGTTAGATCTATAGAAGCTAGTATTGTGACGTTCATTAGAATAGTGATGTTTCTGTCGAGACTACGGAATAGAAGAAAAAGGTTGCAAGGGCCAAGTAATCGTGAAACGTGCGCCATACAAGTATGAGCAAATAGTTCATACTTCAACTTAGCACTCCACTCTTTTGCAAACTTTACGACGCACGGAGCTCCGTGAGACTATATTAAAAACTCATCTTATGCTTATAGCCTTTAGGGCAAGAAACCTAATACCGAGATCCTTCCTTATCACAGGAAAGCTAAAAACCTTAATATGATCGGCTATTTATAAAAAAAAAATATTTGTGTATGCAGTATCTTACGAAAAGCAATGATAAAATTGGAGCCTATTACATAAAATATACATTGCCGGTAAAGTGGCTATGGAATTTGAGAAGCAGTAGAGCTATCGTAGTTATCTGTTTGCAAGAGTATAATAGTAAAAGAGAGCGGAGTTGAACTTACGACAGCAGTTCCTATACAAAATGCGCGTTAGAGCCTTTCGGTTTTCTAGAAAAATACAGATTATGACAGTAATAACTAAGAAAAAGAACAATTTACCTACTTCGATAAATTAAGGTTCAGTAGAAGAATATTATTTTTATGCTGTTTGTTTTCATTGCAGACAAATTATGAAGAGGAAAAATTCACATCTGATTACATCACGGTGAGTAGAACTATATTTCATGCTGTACACTTTGGGTTTATCTGCCTAATGTTAATTTTGGTGCGATTTTCATAAATTTTATGCCTAAAATGACAGGTCAGTACATGTCACTGTGGTCCTGCTTACTTCTCCACCAGGAAGCGCCCGTTCCTGATATCGTACCTGCATCAGTAAATTACTCGTATTAATTCATCATTGCAGTTTTCACTAACACAGTTGGCTTGACCACTTAGACAGCGATATGGCTCACCACCAATCACATTGTTGCGATGGATGTATGCTGCTGGAATCCGCACCATTAGCAGCGTAAAAATCACAGTTTTTACTTACAGATTTACGATTACGAGCTGGAATATCAACCAGAATTCTTCAAGTTTAAGGATTGGTGCTCGACACTGAAGTTCTATAACGGCAAGAAGACAGGCATCCCTGAACGGGATGAGCAGCTTCAATGTGGGGCACTTAAAGTAGGCGTTGCAATATACAAATGGCCTCCTCCAGAGAACACTGTCGCCGTAAGCTTGAATGGCGTAGAACTGGACAAAGGGTGAGCACTAATCAACAGTTTTGCTCAAATTCAAAAATATCTTCATTCATTAGGTAACATGGTTACACTTTGAATGTAACGAACGTCTCATTCGCCTAAAACTACTGCAGCTACTCTCAACCTGAAATGCCGAGGAAAAGGAGCTGTAAGAAAATCCTCGGCGCTGGGCGCTAGACGTTTTTAAAAAATATATTGAATATAATTTCAGTTATTTGATTGTGTATAACTGGTTAGCACTAACCTTATAATAACCTTATAAGGTTAGTGCTAACAATAAGGACGGATGAATGATTGTTTGCAAAAGTCTTACAGCTGCGTTTCTGGTGTCAAGATGGTTTTGTTATATAACAGCTACAAGAAAATTCAAAGTCACAGTGGTCCTGTGTAACTTGCGTCTCAAACGGGGGCCGCCAGTTCGAATCAAGCACCAAATTTCCACCAATGAGTTATTAACATATCTCAAGTGATATTTGCACTAACAACGTTGCCTCGACTCGATAATAGACGGCGATACGGCTCACTATCCATCAAGTTGGTCTAACAGAAATCTATGCGAAGCGTGGGTGTTCAGTTTATCTTGCGATGGATGTATCTCATACAGTTGTGCGCAATTTTATGACGACTGCAGCTCGAATATCATATTGAAACTGATATCAATCAACCGTGTAACTACAATAGGTGCATCAAGTCAAACACGCACAATGAAAACGCCAATCCATGTTTGATCCTGGTATTAATCAATATCAAGCCTACGGACTTTGAAGGAATAAATTATTTGCCAAGCCATGATAATTCTATGCAGAATCTGCGACACTAGGGCCGCGGCCGCGGACCTTCTTTCATAATACTGGGTGTTAGTGACATCGTAACGAATACTGAGGGGGTTGATTCAGACCATGATTCTGAGTTAAAATCAAGTGGAATTTTCCGTCGCAAAATTCATGATTTTTTTTTTAGTTTTTTTAAATTATTTTCAATTCTATACTTTTGCGATGGAAAATTCCACTTGATATTAACTCAGAATAATCAAATGAATCATCCCTCTCAGTATTCGTTACGATGACACTTACACCCCGTACAAGTACATACGGTAGCCATATAAGTAGGTATGGGTGTTAGTGACACCGTAACGAATACTGAGGGGGATGGTTCAGACCATGATTCTGAGTTGATATCAAGTGGAATTTCGTGTCAAAAAATTCATGAAAATTTTTCTTTTCTTTTTAGTTATTTTCCAATCCATACTTTTGCGACAGAAATTTCTACTTGATATCAACTCAGAATCATGGCCTGAACCACCCGTCAAAGTTTTCGTTACGATGTCACTAACACCCTGTATATATATTGTTTAAGCTTGGTTTTTTTATCTATGTAAACATGCCAACCCCATCGTAACAATTTTTTTTTATACACGCACTATGATAGGAGTTCCTGTTTAAGCCTGGTATAAATCTTTACTTTTCGTTTTGTAGTAGGGCTGTGGTCTAACCACTCGATGTTGTCCTTTTTAGATATTTTTTGGAGCATCCCTGTAACGAGGCGTCAAAGTATCTTGTTCGTGTGTACGTGGTGCGAGGGTTGAGTTTACCGATGGATATTTTTGGAAAATCCGACCCTTACGTCATTATGAACTGCGGGAAGAAACACCTTGGAGATCGCAAAAACTACGTCCCAAATACTACGGACCCTATTTTCGGGAAGTAAGCTTCTATTTACTTACTTGGCGAAACAATTCAAACTAGGGATGGTATAACTTAACTTTGGCAGACTGTACACTCCACATAAAAATCTTATTTTTTACCATGTGCGTACCGGGTGAGAGCCTTCAGCACTCCCCATTTGTCCGGCCAAGTAGTTAATGCCATCTGCGGCAAATCTACAATAAATCAAAACCATGTAAAACCGGTAATATAGCTCGACTCGAGGTAGGTATAGATGCGGACGGATACTTAATTTTCCCTCTTTAAATTTTACATCTATTAATCCTTTCTTTCAAAAAAATTGTACCTTCTCAATTTTGCAACGTTTTTGTTTAATTTTAGGCTATACGAATTCAGCTGTACTCTACCTGATGATTACCTGCTGAGCATATCTCTTTATGGATATGATACCATGCCACCTGATGAGCTGATTGGCACCACTACAATAGACCTGGAAGATCGGGTCTATAGCAAACATAGAGCTCGAGTTGGTTTGGCTACGGAATATAACTTGTAAGTTGTATGTAGATCACGATAGATGGCGATGGTAGTAATCACGAATATCCTAGAGAAAAAGTGATCACTTTTTATATGAAAAAAAAAACCCACGCATTTTATTACAGAAGATAAGTCTTCTGTAATAAAATGCGAGGGTTTTTTTTTATACAAACGACAGTTGTCTATTTTGATTATTTGTGAAAGGATTAAAATATATTTCGATTTAAATATAAACAATGCGATCTCTGAGTCAGTAATATAATAGGACATTTGAAACAGTTTCGAAATATTGCGAGTTTCATATTTCTGTAACGGTAAAATATACATAGTTAGTCACGCCTCTTTTTTGGTAAGCTGAAACTATGAAATGCCATTTGGTTCGATTCTGACACACTTCTCTTGCTTTATCCACATTGATCTATCGCTTCATATATGCACGCCAATAAGAATCGATATTAATTCAAGTTCAAATTCAAAAATATCTTTATACAGTAGGTAAAAAAAGGTACAGTTACACTTTGAGTTGTCATATTTTACATAACGAACGTCTCATCCTTCTAAAACTATTGCAGCTTCTCACAACTCTCTCTCGGCACAGGGCCCTAGATATTCTTAAAACATAAAATATTGTTATCATCATTATCATCACCAATTTAAGAGTCACGCTCTTGTCGTGGTAGCATTCTCCGTGCTATTTTTTTAGGAAAAAATAGGGCAGTGCTTTCCCTGTTGTCTTCCGCCCATATACAATTTATACAATTTAGTAAGGCCGCCTAATATAGTTCCCAGCAAGTAAATTCCATGCATTTATGTCTCCTAAATTATCACTAACCTTATAATAACTGTTTTTACAAAGTTTCTGTTTAATCAGATACTTTCTCAAAACTGTTTTAAGATAAATTCTGAAATATTGTGTTCTGAAACAATACGATCTTTTGTTTAGGTAATATATAAAAATGAGGAAGATTAATACAATTCAATAAGGAAGATTAAACCACTTTCCATGTCCAAGGCTAAGAAAGCGATCGAAATTTGGTTACAAGAGCTAAATTATCACGAAACAGAGGCTCTAATGCCGAAAAACAGCTGCTGCTCCCTCTGAACCTCCCACACACACACACATATATATATTATACCTAGAAGTTTTATTTCTATTAATTTTAAATATTTTTTTTATGTTTCATTATTGTGTCTTTTGTTATATATAAGCAGTTATCATTTTCATAGTGCTCTGTATTCTGTCCGTGTGTCCATTTTGAAAATCCTAACATAGGAAATCGTAATCTGGCCCCTGCGATACAAGCTGAGCTTAGTGCAGGGACTGGAGTAATTGGTCATATTATACATTGTTTTAAGTTTACGCGGTTATTATCATAATTAAAGCACATAATAACGGGTTCTTACCGCGTTGAAATGGGGTTATGAGACTCCCTTATATTTCGACACTGTTGCAAGTGCCATGATCACGGGATGACTGATGAGATTGGAATGGTACTCCACTCACATATCTGTCTTTCTTTGCCGCTTGGTTATGTTTTTGATATCGGAATGTTCGGAACCATCTGTTATCCCCATCCTCTCATATCCCCATTTAAACGCGGTAAGAACCCGTTATTACGTGCTTTAAATAATTAAAGCATAAGACCATAATGGTCATATTATAGTTGTCTGTATTTTTATTAATGTAAAATTGTAAGTCTATGTTCAATAAAGATTATTATTATTAATTCCATACAACTGCAGATCTGGTGTCGCGAAGTGGCGTGACAATGTCAAACCTTCAGCAATACTCGAGGAGTTATGTTACAAGAACCACATCCCTCTGCCTTTATACCCTGATTCTTTCTCCGTCATCGTCAATGGAGTGGAGTACAAAGATAAAGGAACAGGTTCGATATGCCTTTACTTAACTATGTTGATACCTATGTTTTTGTTAAAATATCTTTATTTAAGTTGGGAGTTCTTAGGACATGACAACCCATAAATCTTAAATTTTACACGGCTTTAAATTTTATAGCTGTACAGTCATGAGCAATATAATGTACCCACTTTAGGACTCTGTCGCTCTAACATATTTGACATTTAGTGGGACTTACAGTTCAATTTGTCAGAAAAGTTAATGCGACATGGTACCAAAGTGTATACATATTAATGCTCGTGCGTGACCGTACTCACCGCTCACGGCGTCCGAATTTTGTGAAATATTCCGATGTTATTATGTTGATGTTGATCCTGTTTGCCTGTAAATCCTGCAATGCATATATGATTTTTTATTGTATCGAACGGGTATCGAACTTAAGTGCAGTTTTCACTAACACAGATGGCTCGATCATTATAGACGGCGATACGGCCTAACACCTATCACGTTGGTCTATCAGAAAGCTCGGTGAGTTGTAGGTAGTCCTGGTTAGTTCATCTTGCAACGGATGTACCTGTGATTACCGCAATTGAGATATAGTCGTATTAGGCCGGGTTTCCACTGACGCGGAGATGGTAGGAGAAAAGCGGAGATTTGCGAATTTGACCAATCACAGCGTTCGAGACAGCGAAAAACGAAAACGCTCTGTCACTCTTTCCCTCGCGGTGATTGGTCGATTCCTGCACATCTCCGCTCATCTCCGCACAGCTCCGCGTCAATGGAAACGCAGCCTTATGTTAAGGCACATGCACAGTGTTCAATGTTCCCAGGCCGGACAGACAAAGGCTACGCCACACCAGCGGAACGGAAAGAAAACATTTGCCTCAGTATCTTGCACAAATGGCAGACGTTGCCCATCTGTGGGTACCAACTGGTCCCAGAACATGTCGAGACTAGAACGTTGTACCACCCGGACAAACCTGGCCTAGAACGAGTAAGAACTTGTTTACTAAGTTTCAGGTAGGTATAGTATGGAAGACAGGACAACGTAACAAGTACGATTTGCCGCGAATTGCATCAAATACATGACCGGACAAATGGGGAGCGCTGAGCACTAGAGTTAAGAAAATGCTGCTTTTACGGGATACTAAGCTGACCAAAATTATAAGTTTAAAAACTAAAATACGACTACCCACTACTAAGTATTGCAATCCAATACTTTTTAGAGTGTGTTTCCAAGAAAATATTACTCTGAAATCCAAATATGAATTCGAAAACCAATTCGACAATCATTGGTTTACGCCTGTGTCGGGTTCGAACCTGCGACCTCAAAGTTAAAGGCTAGTGTCCTACCAACTGGGCTACCACGGCTTTTAATTACGTTTGTGCTGAATAAATAGTCCATTAGAAAATTTTCGTTGCAACATTTCGTAGATATTATAAATCTCATTTGAACAGTTGTCATCATGCATAGTATATATAACTAGGTAGTTAGCTTGGACCGTTAAAAACCGTTTTATATTTTCAGGGAAAAATCCAAATGTGGGTGGATATATTTCCAATGGATGCCAATACCTACATTCCGCCTCCCAGTGACATAACCCCAAGAAAAGTTGAAGAGTATGAGTTAAGAGTCATTGTTTGGGATGTGCAAAGCTTACTCATTCATATGGATAAGAAGAGAACTTGGAAAACGGCAGATCTTTATGTGAAAATGTTAGTACTAGCATAACCCACGACACTATACAATGTTCTCATTCAAGTGTGAGCGAGATAAAAAATCTGCGCTCTCACCCTTACGCCTTAGTGACTAACGGCAGACTCAAGAGGGGGTGAGGACGGTGCCCGATACAAATTGGTGCGGGGCAGAGAGTTCCCGTTCTATAAAGTAGTATTAGGGGAGAATGGGGGAAATGCGGACGCGGGGTAAATACGAACTAGCAAGTATCTACTCATTCCCTCCCCCCCGAGGCAGCCCGGTGCTGTCATCAGTCTGTTTCTTTCCGCCATTTTAGTAAAAACGCAAAAACTTACGACAGCCGACTGCGCACATTTTGAAAGGTAGGTAACATTTAAAAAAAGCATTATATTTTTGGTTCTGGTTTTGTTTTTGCTAAAAAAATCTATTTGTTGATTGATCTCGTTTAATAAGTATAATTGTTTTTGTAGGTGTATAAATAAAGAAAGACTGATTATTACTGATAGTACGAATGTTGTGCGTTATTTCCCTTCAGTGTCCGCAATTCCCCCATCCTCCCCTACTCTTTATTCTATGGTGCTTACTAGTCAACTTGTCAACGTTTATTTTTACGAAAATATCTGAAAGATATACATCGGTAAACTATTTTAACTGTTTGTTAAATTAATTGCCAATGAAGATGGAAACTAGAAGCTCAAATGTAGGTGGCAGCACTGTTGAGTGTTCCTAAATTTGACAGTTCTCCATACTGTCCAGCTAAACTTTGTGAGGCTTTTTGGCAGGAAACGGGAACGGGACAGTTGCTTTCTTCATTGAATAATCTAAATAATTAATACGAAGTGGTGTTTTATGGTTAATGATCGCATTAAGTTAGTCGGAAGACATTCGCGAGTGTTATTATATGTATAGGAGTATTCAATAAACAAAGTGTATCAAAAGTTTATGCGGACTTTTGAGTTAATTCGTTTGGGGTTTGGAGTAGGAGTCTACTCCGAGGGTGGGGGCTTAGGTTTCATCATCATCACCTTTCATAATTTCATTAATCATCAAGAAAAAAATACGTCAGACATGGCTTACCCTTCGGGGAAAACCAAAACAAAAAAAAAAACTAAACTTTGTGATAAATTGCTATACAATGTGGATAATCGCGGAGTGTATCTCATATGAAGTATGAGTTATGAAAAAGAAAAGCACCCAGTTGGAAAAGGGGCAGTTTTGATTGAAAATAAGTTTTCTTCTTTCTTATCTTTAGGGAATAAAAATAACAATATGATTTTGTAGTTAATATACGTCCCACTGCTGGGCACAGAAAAAAAAAGAAAATAAAAAAAAAATATTAAAAAAATAATATTCGGGAAAATAATGTTGTTTTAGTTATATTTATATTTGTTTACTCAAACAGTACGAGGAACTGTCAAAATTTAAAATCAGCGGCGACACCTGATGGGAGAAACAGGCAGTTTTTATCCTCATTTGAGGTATTCCTCACGACACAATCGGATACCGCTTGGCTTTACAATTTTAGGGTTAGAATTCTAGTAATAGACATTTAAACTTTTAATAAGAAAATGTTATTTTGACGTAATTTTGCTGCGTTTGTTGCGATTACTGCCACGTGGCAAAGAACCATGTGTCACACTTTGGTTTTTAAAAGCTATCATTTAAAAGTTGCAACTTATGAGTGGTCAAAATATCCTGATAACAGAGTTGACTATAATTAGAGTTTTCCCTTTTTTTCCAGTTGGATAGGGTCCATCGAACGTGCGCAACAGACAGATATTCATCATAATAGTTTATCAGGTGAAGGGAACTTCAATTGGCGTATGGTCTTCAATTTCTTGTACCACCATGCGAAGAGGAAGGTAAGTTTGGGTAATCACTACTCCAGCTCAGGCGCTCGGTATACAGGGTGTTAGTGACATCGTAACGAAAACTTTGAGGGGTGATTGAGGCCATGATTCTGAGATGATATCAAGTGGAATTTTCCGTCGCAAAAGTATGGAATTGAAAATAATTAAAAAAAACACAAAAATTTTCAGGAATATTCAGACTGAAAATTCCACTTGATATCAACTCAGAATCATGGTCTGAACCATCCCCCTCAGTATTCGTTACGGTGTCACTAACACCCATACCTACTTGTATGGCTACCGTATGTACTTGTGTGGGGTGTAAGTGACATCGTAACGAATACTGAGGGGGATGATTCAGCTGATTATTCTGAGTTAATATCAAGTGGAATTTCTCATCGCAAAATTATAGAATTGAAAATAATTAAAAAAAAACTAAATAAAAATCATGAATTTTGCGACGAAAAATTCCACTTGATATTAACTCAGAATCATGGTCTGAATCATCCCCCTGAGTATTCGTTACGATGTCACTAACACCCTGTATATTTCGTTCTTTCACGGAGACGCCTTGTCCAACAAAAGGTATTTGATGCTGTCCTGAGCTGAGACACACTTCGGACACTTCATACAAAATACCTCGTTTTACACATACACTACACATTAACGTAATCGTAACGTAATCGTAAACGGCCTCTGTGGTCCAGTGGTTGAGCGTTGGGCTCACGATCCGGAGGTCCTGGGTTCGATTCCCAGTGGGGACATATCACAAAAATTACTTTGTGGTCCCTAGTTTGGTTAGGACATTACAGGCTGATCACCTGATTGTCCGAAAGTAAGACGATCCGTGCTTCGGAAGGCACGTTAAGCCGTTGGTCCCGGTTACTACTTACTGTGTAAGTACGTAGTCGTTATAAATGAGTCATGTCAGGGGCCTTTGGCGGCTCAATAGTAACCCTGACACCAGGGTTGATGAGGTTAGTAATTCGCCTCACAACCCACACGATAGAAGAAGAAGAACGTAATCATACACGCGCATCTGTGTGAGTCACGTCTGACGGCATACGATTGAAGACTAATCTATGTCGGAGGGGGGTGAAGTAAAATCTAGCTCAGACGCTGGTGGGGAGCGGAGAGTTGCCGTTCTATACGTAGTATTATTCCTTATTCTCAGGCTTGATGTCTCACATCTTGTACCGGGTGGGAGCCGCTCCCCATTTGTCCAGCCAAGTAGTTAATGTACGTTTTTCTTTAGTCCCACAAATATCACCCCAATAATTTGAAAGAGCAGTGTAGCAATATTGTTCTGAACACACTGTTACCGGGTGAGAGCCTTCAGCGCTCCCCATTTGTCCGGCCAAGTAGTAATGCCATTTGCGGCAAATCTATAATAAGTCACGTCAAATAAATGTTCTCAACAATATTGCGAAAGTTATCTAAAGATATTATAATGTGAATTCTAATAAACGAAAAATGGAGGATAAATAAAGGTGTACAGCCATGAGATCCGGCCATGTGGTTAATGCCTTTTGCGGGAAATCTACAATAAGTCACGTCAAAAAAAAAACATTCATGCGCAATATCACCCACTTTAGAACCTTGTCACACTATGATATTTGACATTTAATGAGACTTTCGGTTTAATTTGTCAGAAAAGTTAATGTGACATGGTTTCAAAGTATATACATATTAGAACTCGTGACCGAAATTAAATGTAATGAAATTTTATTATTTTTCAGTTAATAAACAAAGAAAAATGCCCCTTTACTGAATATGAAGAGTATGTGGCTCCAATTCTTGAAGTTCAGCTGGTGGAGAGCAATGAAGATGAGTTTTTGGGTAATTATATTATATTTAATGATTTCTTCAAAATAACATTATTTATAAAGTATTGCCTACTTACTAGTTTTTCACGTGATTAAAATATATCAAAACTTTTCCACAAGGTCAGTGAAAGTTTACGCATCTTATAATTATACAGTTTTTATCGGGAAGATAAGCAGCTTAGTTTATTGTTCATTCTCAGCACAAAAAAATATTATAGTTTTTTGTAATAAACGGTTATCCATTCTCAGCACAAAAAAATATTATATTTTTTGTAATAAACGGTTATCCTTAAAATAAAAATAAAATAAGTATTTAAAGGGTGTTACAAAATATCGTGACGAATACTAATGAGGATGATTCTGAGTTAATAATCAAGTGGAATTTCCTGTCGGAAAATTCATGAAATTCTTTGTTTTTTTTTTCTTTTAATTTAATTCAAGAGTATAGAATTGAAAATAATATAATAAATAACTTTATATTAACTCAGAATAGTGAGCTGAATCATCCCTCTCAGTATTTGTTACGATGTCACTTACACCCCGTACACGTATGTACAAGTAGCCATACAAGTACTGTTGTCGACAGGTCGACATGGCAATCGGGGCATGAGGTGAGCCGCGGAGGCGGGGTCGCCCCGCACACTCGCACAGTCCCCGCGGCGTCTTAGTCTTAGTGTCGCACGAATCCGTATCAACCGCGTTTATCGATTATAATCTCGCTCACATAATTTATTACTATTGTGTTTTAAAAATGGCTACGGTTGCATCTTCGTCGCGTGTTCAAGCAAAAAAAAACAATAATTCACTCTCAAGCTCGAGATCTAGCTAGAAAAGTGTTAGAAAATTGTGACATTGAACGGAAAAATTAAATGGAAGATTTTATTATAAAAGTCGGAGATACCAGTGACGAAGATTCTTTAAGTTTTTGTAGCGATACGTTAGATAAATCAGATGAATAAATATTAACTTAAATGAAAACGTGGTATTATTTTATTCACATTTTGTTACATACATAATAAAAATATATCGATATTGAAAACGTCACGTCACTAGAGAATTGCCATGTCGACCTGTCGTCTACTTTAAGTATGATTGTTAGTGACACCGTAACGAATACTAAAGGGGATGATTCAGACCGTGATTCTGAGTTGATATCACGAAAAACATGATTTTTTTGTGTTTTTAATTATTTTCAGTTCCATACTTTCGCGACGGAAAATAACTTTATATCAACTCAGAATCATAGTCTAAATCAACCCTCAAAGTATTCGTTACGATGCCACTAACACCTTTTTTTGACGTGACTTATTGTAGATTTGCCGCAAATGGCATAAACTACTTGGCCGGACAAATGGGTAGCGCTGAGGGCTTTCATCTGACCATTAACACCCTGTAAATGTTTTAGCTTATTACCTAGCAGTATTTTCTGCACGTGGAACAAAGGCATAGCGATCTTTTAATTGGGATCTCTAAACCATTTTATAAAGTTTGATTTCTCGTCTAGGATCCTTGTCACTCAACCTGAACTCCATGTATCGGGGTTCAAAATTGGCGCAGGACTGTACTCTATCAGCTATGGAGACTGGCAAGAAAATAAACCTGTTCTCTGTAAGGTCCATCAGAGCCTGGTGGCCCATCAAGACGAATGATTTGAATACTGGTGAAGATCTGCCGGCTGTAAGTTGTTAAGTTACGCGTTTTGTGGGGCGCTTAGTTTTAAGCCGGTGGTGACCCGTATCGCCGTCTTAAATCTAAACGTCCTAATAAATAATATTGATTTACACCATAGACATCTCGAGCTCCTCCGTGCTTCGGAAGGCACGTTAAGCCGTTGGTCCCGGCTGCATTAGCAGTCGTTAATAACCATCAATCCGCACTGGGCCCGCGTGATGGTTTAAGGCCCGTTCTCCCTATCCATCCATAAGGAAGGCCCGTGCTCTAGCAGTGGGGACGTTAATGGGCTGATGATGATGACACCACAGACAAAATAGTTACAAAGAGTAATATTAACAAAGTAGGTACTTACATTATATTTTTATTTGAAAAAAAATCATTCTAGTTTCTTGACTCTTTTTACTTTAGATTTTTCAGTTTTCACTAACACGATTGCCTCGGCGATTAAACCACCTATCGCGTTGGTCTAATAGAAAGCTCGGTGAGGTGTGGGTACTTAGGTCAACTTGCGATGGGTGTACCTCTGACTACCCCGATTGGGGTATAGTCGTGCGCTATTGTGATGTTAGTCTTAAGGAGTGTTGGGTTTTCAAAAGAACCACAACATGCTAGATGAGAGAGGACGTGACAAAAGAGATATTTTTTTATGAAACCTGAAAATAATAGTACATTCTCTAAGTCTATAAGCCTCTGCTTACCCCGGTGAGAAATAGGCGTAAATTGATATAAAAATGTTTGACGTCGTGGCAAATAATGTCGCTTTTTATTGTAATTCCCTAAAACAAAAGTACAAATGTGTGTGTGTTATCTTTAATAATGTAAAAAATATAATAGGGCATGCATAACTAGTAGAGAATTCTAATGTTTAATTCGTTTATAATATTAATGTTTAATTAATTTATATTTGTACGCCGACTGGCAGATCACAGCGCTCTAACCTATATATATCATCTATGTATAACAACCTACTCTACCTGTGTTTCACAAATAAATCAATTTGTATTTGTATTTGTATGTGATTGCTTTTTGTAAATTTAGGTCCAGTCAGTCGACTCGAGTACTAATATGATACACTTTGATACCATGTCACAATAACTTTTGTGACAAATTAAACCATATGTCTCATTAAATATCAAATATGATAGTGGGATAGGGTTCTAAAGTGGGTATGATATTACTCATGAATATACCTATTGTCAACTTTTTTTCAGGGCTTCATAGATATGGAGATGACCTTATTGCCGAGGGAAAAAGCCACACTAATGCCTGTCGGGGTAGGCAGAGATCCTCCTGTTCCTCTACCAGAACCATCGTAAGTGTTATGAAGACTCCTTTCTTTGGTAAAGACATTGCACGCTGAGTCACACATGATTTTCAAATGTTTTTTTCTTTTTCTTTTCATAACTATGTTTACACGTTTCTCAGACGTCCAAAGCCACCAAATGACAAATGCAAGCGTTACTACGATTTCTTCCATGACATGTGCGTCTCTCGTAGTAAAGAGGTTCTGATCTTCTTCCTGATTGTCTCTGTGGTGTGGTTTGTCGCCTACTTGCTGTACTTGGCGGTTCCTTCCGCTGAAACCTTCTTTTTACGGTCAGTACCTGCGTGATTTTTTTAAACTCTGTAATGTCATTTCCGTGGCGCATTCTTTGCACGTTCATCAATATTATTGGCTAAAAAAATAAAGGTCATGAGAAAAGGGCCGCGTTTAGGGTAAGTGGGCTTGTATGCTACACTTGTTTAATATTACTTAGTGCAATTTATCGACTATCTACTAAGCGACCTTCCCCGCAGCGCATTCACGCCAATTAAATCGAAACAATTAACGATTTACAATTTTAAGGTAGATGATATCCTAGGTATATTAGTTTCGTAAAACGTCAAAATGTGTCTTTCCAATTTGTATGAAATAATGAGTTACGACGTCATCAAAAATGATCAAACGTTGAACTCTTTGTTACATGTGGTCCAATACTGGCAACCTTACCCTAATATCGCTCAATGCGATATCGAATGTGCGGTGAGGAAGGTCGCTAACTTTCCGCCCGCAACCTCGTCGGCCTGAACCTCGGCTATCGTGGTAAGCATATTAGGTTCTTCCTTGGAAACCGCTTTATAACGTGGTCTCTGGATTCTCCTTTTTTTTTAACGTTGGGAAATGCGTTACGCATACCACGCCGCCCGGGGGAGCGACGTGGTTATGTGGGACTCCCCGGGTGTCGCCACCCGGTATACCCACTAAAACCCAACGGTGTTCCTCCTTGCCGCCGTGTGGCGGGGATACGGGAACGCAATTGCACATAACCGCGTCCCTGCCGGCGGATGCCCTTTGGGGCCCAGCGCCCATGGGAGCGCGTCAAGCGCCTCCCCCTCCACCGAGGGCTGCCCGGAACACTTGGGGAGCCCTACAGCACGGGACCTATGTTGTGGACGACGGTCCCCCGACCACCGTCCACAGGTCCCCGTCTCTGGATTCTCCTTGACTGTCTCTATTCTGAGTATAAGTGACACCGTTTCGAATAATGAGAGGGATGATTCTGGGTTAATATCAAGTAGATTTTTCCGTTGCAATAATCATGATTTATTTTTAATTGTTTGCGATGGAAAATTCCACTTTATACCTCTATTCACTCAGAATCATTATTGGTAACGATGTTACTTTCACCACGTACGGGTAGCCGTACGGGTACGGTCACGAGCATTAATACGTATACACTTTGGTACCATGCCACATTAACTTTTTTGACAAATTGAACTGTAAGTCTCACTAAATGTCAAATATGTTAGTGCGACAGAGTCCTTAAGTGGGTACATTGCTCATGACTGTACGTACGGATGTTAGTGACACCGTGCCGCAAACTGAGTGGAATGATTTAGACAGTAATTCTGAGTAAAATATTACGTTATATTTACAGGAAACAAGGCTATCATGGCCATCAGAAAAGCGTGGAAGGCATACTAAGAACATTTTGCCGCTTGAAGTTTTAAAAAAGTTATCCCCGAGCGCGACAAGCTATCCGACGGTACGCGTCTGAATAATGTAATCATAGTTTTTTTTTCACCTTCTTAGTGACCTTCTTCACGGCAAATCAAGCGCAAATTTGTGTATAATATTCAAAACATTCAAAAATAATTATTCTTTAAAATTGGTATACATAGTAGCCGCTTTTTGGACGTCAAAAATTAAATTACATATTATGTAACTGGCAATATTTATACGGTAGATGGCAGCCTAGATAATACTTTTTAAAACTTGCCAATATTTTTTACTCGTAAATTCGCCTCGTAATGGCTTTCAGTAATGCGCCACATCGGATAGCTTATTGCACTCGCGTTGTTCAGAATACTGATATCCACAGATTGTCTATTTGATAAGTTGATTGTATTTTGTTAAGGATTTAGATTGTGTTGATAGGATTTATATTTGCTATATTAGATTGTTTTTTTTATTATTTTGTTGTTTGAATTTTTGACCGTTTAGCGACATCTATCGTTTGTTGAAAGAACTGCTATCTCTGCCACGTAGCTGGCTTCTACGACTGCAGAACGCTACGTGCATTCAGAATTCGAAAATAAAAGTACTGTATTTTTTGGAAAGAGGTCGCTAGTTTATCTTTTACCTCAAAATACTGGTGAGCATTTTCAAAATTAAGTGTTCCAGTCCCTTTTTCAAGTTGTAAACGATTACAAAAAACGTCAGTAGGATGAAAAATATGTAAATCATAATAATAATACATTTTTATGACTATTACTGCCTCTTTTCGAAGTCGTTTGCAACTTAGTTATCTTGGACTAGCTCTTGTGACAAATATCAACTAGACACATTTAGCATAGAATAAGGAATAATACCTACTCTTCCTAACTAAAGCATAGAAAAAAGCAAATGCAAAAGTAAGCGCAAAGTTCCGAACCTTTATAGGTATTTACACAATTTAATTCAAACAAGACACCTGTGGTCAATTCCTACGCTACCTACCAAAACGCAGGCATGTTTATTTATCGCTAAACAGCCTTCCTTTTGGAACGAATTCCGACTCCCCTAAATGTATACATACCGATAACTGACCACGCTGAGCTCCTTGATATGAAGATTTCCTTAAAAAAAAAACTGCGGAAACACAAACACACACGTACACAACACAAACATACTTGGGCAAATCTGCAGCTAAAGATCTCGGTCCTCTCGAAGGTTAGGCGGCATTTTACACCAGACAGCTCCTAAAGCTGCTGAAGGCTCTATAGATAGAGAAGCAAGCCAAGAAGCTCATTAACCATATTGCTTCGGTTGATGTGACGCTGCAGAGCCTCGGGCTTTGAATGAATGAATAATAATTTATTTCGGATTTGAAATCCATAGATGTTAGTAAGTACAAAGTAACTTAAACCTAATGTTAGTAACATGTACATAAAACAAACAAAAGCAACAAAAATAAAATATGATAAATTTATCAGACCCGATTTTACCGGCGGACACCATATCCCGGCTTGACTGGTATAATATGGAGGTCCGTCCAGTATGCCCATATTGGGCAATCAGGTCTGTCACACAACACCTTCAGGACTATACTGGGGCTCCCGCGCACACGCCGCATTATTGAGGCAACTCTCTTCCGCACAATAGCATGAAAGCCATCTGTGTGTGCCTCGGCAAACATGCCTGATGCGCTACAGAATCTCGGTAAACCCAGTAGAATCCTGAATGCTTTGTCGGCGCATGGTTTCTTGTTTATCACATTTTTCAACGAATCTGCGAATTAATTCCATCATCCCCTTTCTATCGTATGCCAGCGCACCTTTTGGTGCGCGAGTCCAACTCGCACTTGACCGAATTTATTTAGACACGCCAAGCTATTCAACTAATTGTATAAAAGTAACATAATCAATGGTATAAAATGGTCATTGTCTTTACCACTATTGGTGCACAGTACTGCCATCTATATAAAAAAGGTAGCACTAATTAGTTAATAGAAATGCAACCCCTCGTATCTAGCCGAGGATATTATTACCCAGTATGAATAAAGAAACTTCTTTCTTTTTTGCACAGATGGCGTTAGCAAACGCAAATTTTGTTTTTGTGATAATTTATGGAATACAAAAAGCAAAACATAGGCTTGATTCGCGTGTAGGAAGATTTTGCAAGTCTTTTTAACTGACCTATAATAAATGCTTTACTCTTTGAATCATCTGGCCCTTCAAAACCAAGCGTGGTGGATACCAAAACCACCATACCACCCATACCATACCATACCATTGTACTGCACTGTTTTGGGAATAAAGTTATTCTATTCTATTCTATTCTATTCAAAAATGGCCTAGTATTTCCTTACTTACTTTGACGTCATCAATAAACGTGGTGAAATAGTCATAAGTACTTACCTACTTACTTTTTGATTAAAATTCGTTCAGATTTGCATCATAGAGTATTTTTTTTATTGGAAATTTATTTGTGACGTTTTCACTAACACAGTTGGCTCACATCACGCTGGCCTAACAGAAAGCTCGGTTAAGTGTAGTTCGTCTTACGATGCATGTACCTCGAATACTCCATTTGGGAATGGCGTTGGTTTCTATTTTACAATTTATCTTTGATCTAGTCAATCCAATTTTTTATTATCCGTTTTTCTGAACGAGTAGCCAGGTAACTTGTAAGGATCTAGGCGATAAATTTGCTATGTTCTGTTTGAACGCACTACATAAATTGCCTAATACCTAAAACAAGGGGGAAAATAAGTACTTACCTAGTTAATTAACGAAAGAATATTGTAAATAAAAAACACAATGTATTAAGAAAATTCTGATTTTGAAGGTTTTCCTTTTTACCCGAATAAAGATAAGCCAGAGATAGGGTTACAGTACATATTTATGGATGTTCTGCCATAGCTCCTAATTAATTTAAGCACCTACTTATTCGATTTCCACGAGTGATTGCGATAGTCCAGGTAACATAGGTTAAGTGCCTGACGGGCGAAAAATTAAAAAGCGAACTACTTTTTTTATTATCCTTTTGAGGTTCCATTGCGAATGATGATGATATTCTTTACATCATATCTTGAAAAAAAAAGAAAATGACTAGAGTCGGTACGAGTATTTTCAGTGGCAGCTTTTACACAAGTTTTAGTTTTAGGCTCCAAAATACTTAAACATTAGGTAAAAAATGCTTAGTAATTCTCTCCACTTTTACTAGAGGACTTGAGTGAAAATCTCCTTAGTCATCTGGTGTGATGAACTGATGAGGGGGCGTTCTGAAACCTTTGAAAAGCGTATCGTTCAGCGCCGCAGCACGCACGCTTCGCGGCGGACGTCCCTACGCATAGCGATGTCCATAGATACCGCGCGCGCCAAGGAACGTTTCAGAAAGCTAAATTTTCAAAAATAATACTTCCATTTTCAAATTGTGCGTGAATACCGTATATTGTCTCTGGTAAGTTGTTTTTATATTTTCTAATTTATAAAAGTACAGGCCAGTAATTTTATTACATATTGTTTTTGGCCAATTTGTAATTCGAATGTATTTTTTTGTAATAAGTAAAAAATATGAAAATCGTGGTTAGTTCAATAATCAGTTACTTGACACATTTTTTGTCGAAGACTCGTTGCCTACTAAGTAATTGTCAAAGATCAGTTTTATTACCATGACGTCATAATCGCTGTTAGTGTTATATTGATAAAGATAAGGTCGCTCAGGTCTCAAGAGGTTTACTTTGTGGAATACAACGAAATGTCGTAAAGAGAAAGTCCAATTTCATATCCAAATTGCATTGTAAGCGCGCATGCGCGGGGTGTATAATCATGGCTTCTCTTGCACGACGTATTAAAAAATACATAAGTATTAGATTATAATATATGCTATGTACCTCTTTATATCATAATTATAATACTGAACACGACCCGGCTTTCGCACCCTACCAACTAACGATTATAACAGTTGGTAGGTATAATAATAATTTTGCAAACTGCGTGCAAATTCTTTGAACGGTTCTCGAAATTAACCATGACAGCAAATAAAATGGAATATGTAGCAAAACTTTGTATCAATAGTTTCAAATTTGGAAGACTTTGTTCTGCGAATGCACGTTGTCTGACTATTGGAAAATTTTTAAGAATATTTTTTATAACGCATTCTAACGTAATTACATTTTCTTCCTTTCTTAAATTAACTCACAGCTTGTTGGTTTTGGCAATTGCGATAAAAATAATAACCGCTAACCTTCGCCCAGATATCATTTTACGTCAATAATTTTGCGTACGTACTTGTACAGGGATTAGTCAGCTTATTATTTCGAATTAATATCAAGTCGAATTTTCCATCGCAAAAGTATAAATTTGAAAATAATTAATAAAAGACAAGAAAAATCATGCACTTGATATTAACTCAGAATCTTGGTCTGAATCATCCGCCTCAGTATTAGTTACGATGATATTACTAACACCCTGTACACCTCACCGCTGAGGGCCTTTGGCATTTCGTAAAATATAAATCGATGTAATGATTTTCAACATCGATATTTTTGCATGCCTCTCAGATCCACAACAAGTCTACTTCATTCAACATTGGCTAATGTTTGAAAACATTTTTCATATTGTTATGACTACCTCGTGATAAGTCCCCTGCGACGGCGCAAAAGACCAATCAGTTTCTTGCAAGTAAAAGACGATCAGACTGGTTAGTGATGGGCAGGGAAAGAAAAAATTGGGTGGGAAAAAAAATATCGGGAAAATATGGGAAAATAAGATAAACACCCGAAAAATTCCCGAATTATGGGAAAATATTTTTTAATTTAACTATTTTTAATATTATTATTATTTCTATGTTGTTTCCATATCTCGGACCTATGGAGGCCCGGACTTTTGAAAGGCGTGGGTGGGGCCGAAGCCAATACGTAGAGGCCCCTTAAGACAATTTAATCTAAATGTTGTGACACCATATACCATACCCCCTCCGGTTGATTGAGGGGAGGCCTGTGCCCAGCAGTGGGACGTATAGAGGCTGTTTATGTATGTATGTATGTTGTGACACCAACCGACGATTATCCCTGTATGCATTATGGGAGTGCACCCAAAGACAATCCCCGGTTCGTGTAGGACTATTACAGATTATGGGAACAAAGGGAACTGGGCTATTGGGTTGGTTTAATACCTTCTGATTACGTGTCGTTTCTGTAATACACCACAAACACCCACAAGAATATCAATTTTATAATTGTGACCACTATGGTTCATAATTTCACCACTTTAAACAAATAGCTCGCTAGCTCAGTGCTTATAACGTTCGAGAAAGACTAGGTGACTAGACTGTGTGATTGCAGGATCGAATTTTCCACCGCAAAAGTATAAATTTAAAAATAATAAAAAAAAAAGCCCAAATAATCATGAACTTTGCGAGGAATGGTCTGAATCATTCATCAAAATTTTCGTTACAATTTCACCCTGTATAAATCGTTTATAATAAATCCATTCAAACTGAAATTTTAGAACAGTATGCCGGTCTTTCCCACATTTATCTTATTAAAAAAATAAAGTCATGTGATTATAAGTACCTAATAGTATAATCATTACACTGAGATAATATTTTTTAATATAATGCTAAACATTAAAGCAAACAGAAAACTTAGTCAGCCTTTATACTCAAGATGGAGTTTCAGGACACAATTATAGTAAAAATATTTTATAGTGTAAAATCTACGATAAAATAAGGAATAATAAAAACCGGCCAAGTGTGAGTCGGACAACAGAGTGGATTCCGGTACAGCAATAAAATAAAACTTACATTTCTGCACTTCTTAATTTTATTTTAAATTATACCTGTCATTTTCCTATCCACCGAAAACGAAAGGGACAGATGACTGACAGTTGTTAATTTTAAAATGAATGAGTGAATGAATGGATGACCCGGGTGAATCGAATAGGCATTTCGCTGTTTGTGTCCCGTTTGACATGTGCTGTCAACTTAATTCGGTCGTGTTATTGGGTTATTGGCCAATGTAAAATTTTGAAGTTGTTTAAATTTCTGCATAAAATTGACTTGTGTTCCAAAAACTTTATGCCTGTCGATTACCCGTCCTTTTCCTTTTCTACAGATAAGAAAATGACAGGTATAACTTTAAATAAATTAGATGGTGTGTACTGGATTCAGCAACAATGTAGGTTTTTTTCATTGCTGATAGGTAAAGGCGTTTGACCGCAATCTTACCTGATAGTAAGTGACAACGTGGTCAAGATGGGATTATGCTTACCAAAAAATGTCTATTTCACAGATATTATTTCACTCTTGCCTTGAAAACCTTGATTGTGTTATTCGGGAAACAACTTCACGAGCAGAATATTCCAAACCTAAGTCCTTTATAGAAAGAGGAAGCAACACTCTTAGTTGGAGCTGGTGGGATATTAACAACATAAGGGTGAACATTCCAGCATACTTCTAGTTGTCCGAAGATGGAAAGGGGATGAAAGAGTGAAGGCTGGGATATTACCAACAAACATTGAACGTGTTTAGCTGATTATTTTCCTAGGTATGTGATACAAACCCAAACCTACATCCTCAGAATATTGAGGACCAAATGTGGGTGTAGGCTGAGCACCTATTGTACTAAGGACCAAATATTATCTTCTTCTGATTGATTGTGGTTCTGTCCAGCCCATTAAGAATCTTTTAAGTTGATGGACGACTCTGCAGTTTACAGTTACGCAAACGAATACCGCAGGCTGCTTCGGAAGGTACGTTAAGCCGTTCGCGTTGGTCCCGGTTACTACTTACTGATGTAAGTAAGTAGTCGTTACATGAGCCATGTCAGGGGCCTTTGGCTGCTCAATAGTAACCCTGATACCAGGGTTGATGAGGTCGGTACTGCACCTCACAACCCACACGATAGAAGAAGAGACCGCAGGGTTACTAAATGCGGTTAAGCCTGTGAACGGAACCCTAGAAAGTAAACATGAAATATTTACTTACAGCTTACATAAACGTGCTCACTTCATAATAATCTCACAATTAAAGATGTTATCTTTTCCTCCTTCAATGTTATATAAAATGATTGCGTTGCGAGTTTGAACCAGTTTATATTTATATTACTCACAAAATGTTTTCAAAATTTGATGGCACGGGGCAACCAAGTGGACCAGTCAACAATGAAAATGGGTTACAAAAGAACAAGGAGGATACAAAAGAAATTGTTGACTATGACCAACTTCTATCGTCCGCTGGAGAGTTCGGCCTCTATCAGATCCTACTCCTCGCATCGTTATTCCCCTTCTACATATTTGGAGCATTCTCCTACTTCTCACAACTATTCATGACAGAAGTTGCACCAAACCATTGGTGCTGGATTCCGGAACTTGAAAATTTGACCGTGATTGAAAGAAGAAATCTCGCTATCCCAAACGACACTGCCGCAAGATTTGGATACTCTCAGTGCTCTGCTTACGTCGCCAACTGGAGTGAGGTTCTTGCGACGGGACTAGCACCAGATTTAACGTGGGAAACTCAACGCTGCCAACATGGATGGGAGTTTAACAAAACAGAAATACCATACCCGACGATATCAAGCGATATGGGCTGGGTGTGTGATAAGGACAGTTACCAGGCCTCAGCTCAGTCAATCTTCTTTGTTGGATCTATCATAGGAGGGTTCCTGGTCGGATGGGTGGCAGACCGCTTTGGAAGACTCCCAGGGGCCGCGTTCAGTAACTTTATTGGGTGCATTGCTGGTATCGCGAGTGCTTTCGTTCACAATTTTACTGAGTTCGCGGTCTGCCGTTTTTTCATGGGGATGTCCTACGACAACTGCATGATGATGACTTACATCCTGGCCTTGGAGTACGTTGCTCCAAAATATAGAGCTATAAGTGCAAATATTCCTTTTGCACTGTTCTTTACTTTTGGTTTGTGTATATTACCCTGGATTGCCCTAGCTTGTGCAGACTGGAAAACTTTGACCTTGGCTACTAGTATCCCCATGGGATTATCTTTACTCGCGCCGCTCTTAATGCCGGAAAGTCCGCGCTGGTTACTTACTAAAGGACGAGTGGATGACGCAGTTCAGAAAGTGGTAAAAATTGGCCATATAAACAAGAAATTGGTACCACCCAGAATGATCGAGCAGTTCAAGAAGGACGCTTGTCGACAAGAAGAAAAGGGCAGTATATTAGAGTTGTTGAGAAGGCCTTTATTAAGGACAATGTTCATTTGTATTTGTGTCTTATACATGAGTGATATGATAGTTTTCGATTCGTTGGTCAGAACTGTAGGCCAGCTAAAATTCGACTTCTTTGTATCATTTACCATTGTGTCTATGACGGAATTTCCTTCACTAGTAATAGTATCCTTCGTTCTCGACTGGACGGGAAGGAAATGGATGACGTTGGTCACACTGTTAATATGTGGTATTTTTAGTATTATTACAACTTTCGTTGGGGCCGGATTGCCATCGGTACTGTGCGCTGTAGTAGCCAGGTTTTGTGCGAATATGGCTTGTAATACAGCTATGCAATGGGCAGCTGAAATATTGCCGACGCCAGTACGAGGCTCCGGTATATCTGTGGTACATATTTGTGGTTACGTAGGTACTGTCATATCGCCATTCATTGTGTACTTGGAGACCGTGGTGGAATGGCTCCCTCTAATTGTTGTCGGTGCTATAGCGTTTTTAGGAGCAGCTGTGTGTCTAGGCTTGCCAGAGACAGCAGCAAAAGAAATGCCGCAAACGTTTGATGATGCAGAAGAATTAATCAAGTCTACAAGCATGTTGGAATACCCTTGGAGGAAGACAGCTGTTAGAGAAACCCCACGTGACTATGGACACGTCAACAATAACTTCGAGATGAACTAATAGTTGATAATAACAGACCATGCTTTCGCCTTTCTCTTCTCCTTTATCAAAGCTAGGTTTGAAGACTTTAAAAATTATGTAGCATGATAAAATAAATAGATAATATTTTAGATTTAATCGTTGTGTTATTTTATTAAAGCATATTTTATTTTAAGATAAGTAACCCGTCTGTCTGCTATGCGAGTTCAGTATTATAATTTAAGCGAATTTTATAAATGGGTATAGGTGGGCTAAAATTAAGACTCTGTACTTCTGTTTGCGCAAACGTCAAATTCTTTGCTTTTTACAATGTGGCCGTTTTAGACGAGATGTATGGCCGTTATCCTTCCCGGGACACTCTCGGTACCGTCTCTGTGGAGCTGAAGCAATGAGGTTAACCAACATAGTAACATTATTAATACATCAATTAGCTATCACCTATTTCTAGTAGTTTTACCAAGTCCACTGGGAATTTTGTACCCAGTAGACTTCCCAGTAAAACAAAATTCTCAGTAGTCCTACCTGCTAAGCTAAGCTGAGATATCGTTACTGCTTGTTGAGTCAGTTTACATTAAACTCTAGTCGTAATTACGTTAATTGATTAAATTACTTCCTCACGTCATAGTGAAGTGGTCAGTCTAATATACTTGTCATCAACAAAAAATCGAAGTTCATCGTTGGTTTATGTTTCGTAAGAATTATCAGCGTTTTTTTTTTACATTCGAGTAGGAATAAAAGTCAAAGTTCATTATACAGTACGTATAATAAAGTCGGGACAAGGTTCGAATCCTGGTACAGGTTCTAAACCACTTTTTCATCGTAGATAATTAATACTACCAGGTCCCCTCGACTCCTATTACTTGGGACTTCAACATAGATGGTAAGAAGGGAGGTGGGGCGGGGGTATTTCCTACTATACACCTCTGCCTACCCCTATGGGGATATAGGCGTGATATCATGTTGTATTTAATTTTTGATATTAATGTTCCAAATTCAAATATAAAAGTAATTAAACTCATATTTTGCTGAATAAAAGAAATAGTTTTTTTTCTGACCAGCCATATAAAAGAGGCTGGCAAACTAGTCGGTTGCCAGTGCTGATATTTTAAAAATAATAAAATATTTCATTATAATTGCTTGACAACGTAAATGACTACTTATTACTAATAATATTACTCACGGATGGTACCTACTCTGTTATCTGTGTAACAAAAGTTAATCTCATTTATCTAGATATCTCCCATAATAGGTAAGCCTAGAATAAATAAAATGAGTAATAAAGTGTGACCATACGTGACTAAGGACAAATTTTAATTTTAGAATACGAATTAAATTCCAATAATGCACTGTTTTACGTAGAATAAGATCTTTAACTTTGTGTTCTTGCAAATAAGTGATTGATTATGATTATGTTCAATGAAACAGGGAGTGAATAAGCACAGAAAAGTGAATAAAAAAAGAAAATAAAATATCCTGCGTAGATCCTATATCTAGCTTAAGCGCCCTCAACCAAGTCTGCTGCATCCGTCACACGATGCAGCTCGGAACCGGTGTAGAGGGCACTCGTTCACTATGTGAGATAGGGTTTGATACGGGTGACCACATTCACAAAACGGCGACTCCTTTAAGCCCCATTTACGTAGGTGATGGTTCGACTTTCCGTGGTTGGTCCTACACCGGTTCAGTTGGGTCCAGTTTTTCGTTTGGTGTCAAATCAGGGACCTTGTTACTTTGATGACAGTGTAAGAACCGTAAGTAATGTGCCGGAATTGTACTAAGTGGAATTCCGTTTCCTTTTTTTTTTACGAGGAGAAATCCATCATGGATACCCAGCCGCCCGGGGAAAGCGACTGGGTTATGTGAGACTGCTACTCACTAAAATTCCTCGGTGTTCCACTACCTTCGCCGATTGGTGGGTGTCCGGGGAAGTTGGCACATTCTTCCGTGCACCCGTCAGCGCTGTCCGAATCAGACGCTCCCTGGGGTCAGGATGGGAGGAGCAGCCCATCCTGAACTCCGTATCTTTGTGGTCTGCTGGGAACACACAGCAGACCACATCCTCCCTGAGCCCTCCATGGTCTTTACCTACCCCAACTTATGTATGTGTGTATGTGTTTATAGGTATGTATAGTTATTGATTGTAAGTGTTTACCGATCTTGTTGTGCGGAGATAGTTTGGGACCTTTATACAGCTTGTTAGTTACATCGTAAGGAATACTAAGGCGGATGATTCAGATCATCATTCTAAGTTAATATCAAGTCGAATTTTCCGTCGCAAATTCAATTTTGCGAAGGAAAATTCGACTTGATATTAACTCAGAATAATCAGCTGAATCACCCCTCCCAGTATTCGTTACGATGTCACTTACACCCCATACAAGTACGTATGGTTGTTAATGACACCGTAACGAATACTATTACGAATGTTATATTATACAGGGTGTTACTGACATCGTAATGAAAACGATGAACGAACGAAACGAGGGATGATTCAGACCATGATTCTGAGTCGATATCAAGTGGAATTTCCTGTTAGAAAAGTCATGAAAATTTTCAGTTCTATACTTTTGCGACGGAAAATTCCACTTGATATCAACTCAGAGTCATGGTATGAATCATCCCTCGTTTCGTTCGTTCATCGTTTTCATTACGATGTCAGTAACACCCTGTATAATATAACATTAACAGCTTGTATACGAGCTTACTTAACCACGCTGCTCCACTGCGCGTTCGTGGAGGTGTTTTTTACGGCTAATAAGCCCCGGCTTAATGTGCCCTCCGAAAGACGGAATCATCTTCCATTTTCGGACAATCAGGTGATTCAAGCCTGCAAAGTTCATATAAAGGACAGTCTCACAGAGTAATTTCGACGATGTCCCCATGAATCTCACTCACACTACCTCCTTTTTTTTGTTGACGCGACTTATTGTAGATTTGCCACAGATGGCATTAACTACTTGGCCGGACAAATGGGGAGCGCTGAAGGCTCTCACCCGGTACAACGTTTAAGACAACAGGCTTGAGGGTATCCAGTTGGGCGCGGACCTCGGCTCAGGGCGTCGTCTGAGAGGAAAAATATTTGAAAGAATTAATCGATAGCGATAAGCGCTGATTGAGGGAAATCATCAACCACGCCGGCGGGGTCGGTATCGGGGTCCTGAAGTGTTTGGTATCGCAAGCTGATTGGCTGCCTCTATGGCTAGAGTAATCGAGTCGTCGGGAACTTTGACACCATGATTCATGGTCTGAATCATCTCTCAAAGTTTTCGTTACGATGTCACTAACACCCTGTATTTATAACCAGACTCATTTGCTTTCATTTAAATAAAGGTTTATCACAACTAGAACGGTGGTTAGTAACTCGATGTATAATGTGTTACTACAGCCTCTTTCTTTCGGCGGGCTTCCTTCGAATTTCTTATTCAACGGGCTTACGAGTACACCCTCGGTTTTATCTGGTAAGGAAAGTTTTTATGACGTAAGTTTTGTCTAACCGGTCACTTTACGAGTCTCAATGTAAGTTACTATACTTCTTTTCTCTATCGAATTACGGCCTTACCCTCGCATTTCATATTTATTTTATGTCACTTGTAGATGGTTATCCTACAGGCCTTAATACTTACTACCTAATACATTTTTCAGTTTTATTTGTCTTCTTAGACTGTCGACGTCATTTTCATGACATAAACGTAACATAAACAAACAGCCCATACACGTCTTGCTACTGGGCACAGCCCTCAATCTACCGGAGGGGGTATGGAGCATACTCCACCACGCTTCTCCACAGCGGGTTGGTGGAGGTGTTACGGTTCATAGCCGGGACCAACGGCTTAACGTGCCCTCCGAAGCACGGAATCATTTTATTTTTTCAGACAATCAGGTGATTCAAACCTGTAAAGTCCTTACCAAACAAAGGATAGTCTCACAAAGTGATTTCAAAATACACCCATAGATCGTGAGCCTAACGCTCTAACCACTACACCATCACGGAGGCTGTTATAGTGAGACATCCGACAAGCAGCCGAGCGCACGCGCGTGTATGCAGATACTCATCGACGGCGAAGCCGTGCGTCGCGAGGGCCCAAGATAGGTACTCGTACAAAAAACTTAATTGCTTAATTGCATTTATTATAAGAAAATAAAATTATGTCTATCTCCTATCAGGACAGGCAGAGACGTTTCTTACACTCCTATTAAATTTTCATTCACAAGTCTACAAAGTACCTACTTATATAATAAATCTAGATTGTAGCGGTGCGTCGCCTGCACATACCTATATTTTTAATATCATAGAAGGGAAGATAGAAGAAAAGAGAGGAAGGGGAAGACCAAGTAGAGCTTACACGGTGGAACAGATTAAAGAGATGACGAACTTCGTGACATGGCCAATCTTTTTATATTTTCGCAAATTTCCCACTGCGGTAACTATGGTATCTCCCTACTATTTAATATAAATTTTACTCGTGACTTTCCTTTTTGATGGATAATAAAATAAGAGATACAATTTAGAATAAAATTTGTGATGTCAGCACCATTATGTATTTAAATAATAATATTAATAATTTAGTATAATTTATTAATAATTAGTAATTTCTAAATAATTTGTACGCGTATGTATGTCTATCTATATAATATTATACGTTGAAAGTCTCTCTTGTCACGTAGGTCAGCTGGAAGAAATCTCTTTATTTAGAGATAAGCTTGCCTGTACTATCTGTTTTCTTTGTATGTTTCTTGTGTCTGTTTCATTATGTACAAATAAATAAATAAACATACATACATACATACATAAACTCACGCCCGTAATCCCAAATGGGGTGGGCAGAGCCACAAGTAATCAAAGACAACTTGCAGCCACTGTTGATACGAAGTCCTAAGATGGATATGATGAACCTTATGGTGATAAGGGATCAGCCTATCGCCCATAACATTAGTCCATCATGTTAGAGGACGCAATCCCTCTGTCGGTTTTTACGACATGCCCGGGAAGACAAGCAGCTGAACGTGTTCTATGTTTTTTATTTGCTCCCAGAACAGCATAGAAGCAAATAAATAAATAAATATTATTATAATCATTATGTATTGCTTTTAATAAGGTTTATGTAGGTATACTTATATTTATAACTTTTATTTTGCCTTATCTATCTCGCTACGCTTTTATTACAACTAATTTAATTTTCCTGTGCCTAAAAGTTACCTGGAAGAGATTGGTACTTTAGAAATATAGATGCCTGTTGTACTACCTAATTGATTAATTTAATGTTTGTTTTGAGTGCAAGAAAGTGTTTTGAATTTGGTGATTTTTATTTGAAAAAAAAAGTGCACAAATCCAACGCGCGTTACAGAAAAATATGTTTCTTTATACTTCCTCAATCGAAAATGATCAATAGCTACCGTTTGCAGGAAGGTTATTAATAGGTACCTGTTCCATAATAGATTACAACATTTCCAAAAGTCATAAATTTCATTCAGCCGCAGTTGCTGAGGTTGCTACAGACCTACGGCAAATGGCTATTAGGATTGATATAGATTAAGTACCGCAGATTGAACACATGCGTTCAAAAAGTGTGACGAAAAGTTTAGAGTAAAAATATCGATGAAAGAAAGAAAGAAACATTTATTAATTTTGGATACCACAGTCAGACAGGTACATTGCATTCGATACGATATAACCCGACCGCGTTACGAATCACCACGCCCTGTAGATGTCGACGGGCAGGTATGTTGTACCACGAGTCAACAACTACTTCGGTGACAGAACACTCCTTAAACGAATACCGTATCTGTACAACATGCTGCCGGTCGACGTACATCAGGAGTGCAATATAAATAATTTCAGTAAAAAAATTCTTGCAGCTTCGTTTCCTCGGCTATACAGGTTGTGAGAAGCTGCAGTAGTTTTAGGCGGATGAGACGTTCGTTATGTAAAAATTGACGATTCATCGTATAACTAGTTATTACCTACTGAATAAATTGCTGTGCCCAATCCGTGTCCATATGTGTTACATACCTTATATTACCAACCTCCTACTATGTGTTTTTACTATGTGATTTACTATGTGATTAAATATATTTTTGAATTTGAAATCTTTATTTAAACATCTTATGCAAAAGATCTCTTAGCTGTACTCGTAAGTTAACTGTAAGTATTTTAAAATATAATAACATTAAGCGAACTCCACTACCACAGACAAACCGAGGAATTGGTTTTGTGGGGTTTTTATTGTACCAATATTTTATATATTTTTATAAAAATAAACATTAAAAAAAAAGATGTTAAGACGACGGCCGCACCTACGCAATTCTTGACGATTTTATTGAATCTTTAATGAAAGTATAGCTTAGTTACTTGGCGTCAAGTTTTCGTCGTAAGTATTTTTATATGACGCGCTTTACCTACGCTTTTTCTGTATCACCACCCGATTACTCCAGCCATAGAGGCGGCCAATCAGCTCGCGACAACAAACACTTAAAAACCCCGATACCGACCCCGCCGGCGGGGTCGACGATTTCCCACATTCAGCGCTTATCGCTATCGATCTTCTACGGTCGATTTATTCTTTCAAATATTTTCCTCTCTGACGACGCCTCGAGCCGAGGTTCGCGCCTAACTGGGCACCCTCATGCCTGTTGTCTTAATTTTTGTATCGGGTGAGAGCCCTCAGCCGCGTAGTTAATGCCATCTGCGGCTAACCCACAATAGGTCACGTCAAAAAAAGTACTTTTATATCAATGGAGTAGCAAACCATTAATTATTTGGTTCATGTACACTATTCGAATGGAAAATTTAGATATATTTAGGTAGGTACATCAGAATAGAAAACCATCTTCCTATCAATAGAACTACATTTTTCGTAATATTAGTTTTTTTTTCAAACTTTTGATGGGTTCGCTCAGGAGGCCCAGAAGGTGCCTGTTCACTCTGGCCTTGAAAGCACCCGGGTTATATGCCTTCGGAAATACAGAAGACGGCAGAGATATCCACTCCCTCGCAGTGCGCATAATGAAGGATGACGCGGAGCGCTTTGTGCGAATAGTTGGGATATCCACCAAATAGGGATGGAACCCAGCCTTGCGTCTGGAAGTCCGAAGTTCACGGAACTAATTATCTAGCAGCAAAGTTTACAAAGCTAGCGAGACCAAGGTCATTGTATGGAAGTTTCTGGACTTATAGTGCAGCGCTTTTCATTAGTTTCATACGGGAACATTATGATCAACTCGGCGTGGTTATCACAGTTTAAAGTACCTACGTGACCAAGACCTTCTCGTGAGGGTTGTGAGGACCAAAAACCGAACTCATCTTTTTTTGTTTTTCTGACGTGACTTATTGTAAATTTGCCGCAGATGGCATTAACTACTTGGCCGGCCAAATGGGGAGCGCTGAAGGCCCGGTACAACGTTTAAGACAACAGACCTGAGGGGCCCAGTTGGGCGCGATCCTCGGCTCAGGTCGTCGCCTGAGACGAAAAATATTTAAAAGAAATCGACCCTAGTGGGTCGATAGTGATAAACGCTGATTGACGGAGGCTGAACTCATCAACCCTGGTGTCAGGGTACTATTGAGCCACCAAAGGCCCTTGAATTATAAATACATAACAAACAGTAATATATTTTGTCTTAGTATATAAAGCGAAGGTTGGTGGTAGGGCTGGCAGAGGAAGACCTAGAAGGACAAACAATGACCAAATTGGAGATGTCTTTAGAAAAGGTTCAGTACGAACCGGCGTACGTGTATATTGAAATGTGTTAGATATTCATTTGTCTCTGCTTACCTCGGTGGGAAATAGGCGTGAGTTTATGTGAGTATGTCTTGTATTGCTGTATGTTGTGTTTAATAATATTGAAAAAACTGGCAATAGAAAGCAACGTAGCAAATTAACTTTAACAAAACACGTCGTTATTTGTAACAATGTTTTGAAGCACCTACAACACTTAGTCGATGTTTCGATCTCATCTCATGCGCCACCACGTGACAGCAACAGTTAATTAAAACATAACATATCCACCTTATGTTACTTACTTAAGTATATGTATATTATAACCTTGCTTAACACGTTGACAGTTCCCATACAAAATGTTTTGACTTCCTTGTAAGCCCCGCATAAGATCTTCTTTCTGCTATCGTGTGGGTTGTGAGGTGGATTACCAACCCCAACAGCCAAGGTCAGGGTTATTATTAAGCCGCCAAAGGTCCCTTACAAGACTCACTAAAGACTACGTACTTACTACAGTCAAAAGTAACCGGGACCAACAGCTTCACGTGTCTTCCGCAGCACGGATCATCTTACTTTTGGACGCTCAGGTGATCAGCCTGTAATATCCTAACCAATCTAGGGATCACAAAGTGACTTTTGTGATTTGTTCCTACCGGGATTCGAACCCGGGACTTCCGGATCGTGAGCACAACGCTCAACTACTGGACCAAGGAGGCCGTTGACGCACAAAATGAAGTTTTTTTAATGACGATAACTGATGTCATTTTAGTTGAATAAACAGATATTTTGACTATTTGAATATTTTTACTAAACCTTTTGTCACTTCAGCCTTCAAACAGGTGGAGACCTATTTACACACACATAACACACAACACCACACACACACACACACACACACACACACACACATTCACACACGGTAACATTATTGCATTCAACAATACAAACCTTTGCTAAGTTATCCGGGATCCAAGTATAGCGCCCTCCCTTAGTGCGTAAATGGTCACTTCTTAGTGACCCATGTATGGGTCACGGACGTATGGAGCCAGTCCGTCATGACCCGTATATGGATCACTGGACTGTCAACATATAAATAACATTATTGACGAGTATCCTACCAATTTTGTAGAATAAGTATTTTTGAATTATTTTTTGGATTTTGACTTAATAACTCCACGCGTTCCCGGGAAAAAGGGTCTTGACAGGCAGACGGACAGACATCAAAGTGATCGTATAAGGGTTCAATTTCTCCTCTTTGGGTTCAGAACCCTAAAAACAGATTATTTATTGACTTGTACCTTCACAAATACTTCCTTTGGCGTACTTCTGTTTCCACGGAGCAAACAGAAGTACAAAAGAATTGGAATTAAAATGAGAACAGATTATTATTTCCTACGTTACTTCATCTGCGTGGATCTTTATAAAGTGAAATGAACATTTTATAAATAGACACTCAACAACCCCTAAATGGGTGGGCAAAGTGAAATAACTCGCAACAACTCCTGATAGTCCCTTTAAGTTAGACCAGCACGCTATGCGTGTGTCTATCTGTAATCTGAATCATGGATAAACTTGTTGAAGGTCAATGTAACATTTTTGAATTTAAGTACGTCATTTCGCAAGGTGTTATGGCTGAGGATAAGAAATGTCACTAAACTGCAACAGCAACCCATCTTTTAAATCAATGAGGGTTATTTAATAACCAGAGGGACACATTCAATACCAGACATTTTTATCATTTAGGTAATCATTAATCTTATAATAAGCTATACATAAAGTAAGCTTCACGTGAGCTTTAAATTTATTTTCTGACAAATTTAAAATAATATCGGGTCCTTTATTGTAAAAACGTATACATAACCCCAGAACAGATGAATTTAATGTATTTTATGTATGTGTGTCTAGGGCCCTGTGCCGAGGTTTTTTTTGCAGCTTCTTTTCCCTGGCTATACAGGTTGTAAGAAGCTGCTGTAGTTTTAGGCGGATGAGGCGTTCGTTATGTAAAAATTGACGATTCAAAGTGTAACTATGTTACCTACTAAATAAAGATATTTTTGAATTTGATGTAAGCACGACGCGACGCGACGCAATATAAAATTATAGATAAGATCCTTGGTACACGCTACTACCGAAACATCTGCCATTTTTTCAAGACGTCGCACTCTAAAGGAAATATCTTATTATTGTATTATATTGCTGATTGCTGATATAGAAGAGCTAAGAAAAAGAAAAAACAGATGCTCATTTTCATAGAAAATGATATGGTGATAGTTTTAAGATCATTTGTGTGAAATTGTGTGACATATTTTTCATATTCAAGTAGCGAGCAAGTCGATCCGTGAACAGGACTTAACTCGTCTGTCAAAATTGACAACTCTCGTTTTGACATTACTTTATGCTTTACTCCTGTAGTAAGATGAGACTTAGCTAGCGAGGACTGTGTGTACTATACCTCTGCCTACCCCTTCGAAGATACAGGCGTGATGCTTTTATGTTGATTTACGCACAGTTACGAACGTACAAAACCTGGCATCCTTTCCGCAGTGCGGCTGGCTGTTCCTTATTAGCTCAGACTGCACAAAAACAAATACTTGTTTGTGAAATTGAAAATAGACTTCATTATCTAAATAATTAAAATTCATTCAAGGGCTTTCCCACAGTTCTTATGTGTCGGAAACATACTATAAAATAGGCACACACACACATTCGCTAAGGTTTTTTTTTCTAAAAAAGCAACCAAACCATGTTATAAATATGTACGTACATACAGTCCATCTAATTTTATTTTAAGTTTTACCTGTCATTTTCTCATCCGTTGAAAAAGAAAGGGACGCGTAATCGCCAGGCATAAAGTTTATGGAATACACGTCAAGTTTTAAGCAGAAATCTTACCCGTCAGAATTAAGTAGGCAGCACGTCAAGCGGATTGCATACCAGTGACATGCATATTTTATTCGCCCGGGTTATTCATTCGTTTTAAATTTAACTTGTTGACAATCATCCGTCCCTTTCCTTTTTGCGGATAAGAGAATGACGGGTATAACTTAAAATAAAATTAGGAGGTGTCAGCAGGAATCGGGGCCATTATAGATAGTGTAATTAAGATGTTATGGCTGTTCAAATAAAGTGCAATATCGGTTGTCCACTGTCGTTACACGCCATTATTTGTGACAAGATGGGTCGCGGACAAAATTTTACAGAGATTCTCTCAACAGACAGACGCAAAAACAGTTTAGGCGTACTATTTGGAACCATATCTCTACAAAACAGCCTCCGTGGTCTAGTGGTTAGAGCGTTAGGCTCACGATCTGGAGGTCCGGGTTCGATTCCCGATGGGGTCATTGTCGAAATCACTTTGTGAGACTGTCCTTTGTTTGGTAAGGACTTTTCAGGCTTGAATCACCTGATTGTCCGAAAAAGTAAGATGATTCCGTGGTTCGGAGGGCACGTTAAGCCGTTGGTCCCGGCTATTAGCCGTAAAAACACCTCCACCAACCCGCATTGGAGCAGCGTGGTGGACTATGCTCCATACCCAATAATCATCATAATCAATAATCATCATAAAAATAACAATAATTGTAATAATTATAATTACAAAATCAGCTCAGTAGTGAGTGGAGAGACATTATCGCTTAAATATTTTTAATTAAATTTTTAATATATGAGTCTCTATTTTATTTTTTTTGAAACAAAAAGCAACTGTCTTTTGTTTAGAGTTCTATCGCCATAATAATTACATATCATGTTTTGTTTTGTATATTAAAATTTGTGGCTGTACCCACTCCGTTAGGTATTCTGGCGTGAATGTATATACATTGTTTTAAGTTTACGCGGTTATTATCATAATTAAAGCACATAATAACGGGTTCTTACCGCGTTTAAATGGGGATATGAGACTCCCGATATTTCGACACTGATGCAAGTGCCATGATCACGGGATCACGGGAGTCTCATATCACCATTCAAACGCGGTAAGAACCCGTTATTATGTGCTTTAATTGTGAATGTATAATATATTTATGTATTTATCTACACACAGACAAAAACCACGCGGATAGTTTCTGCAAGTACAATCATGAACACTATCATGTACCCAGTTAAAACCCTGTCGCATTAACGTATTTGGTATCTAGTGAAACTTATATAACATAATAAGTACATAAGCTCACGACTATATCCTAACTGGGGTAAGCAGAGGTACATCTATCGCAAGTTGAACTAAGTACCCACAACTCACCGAGCATAAAGATTTGTATTGTATTTAAATTTAGGTACAGTTATAAATAATAGTTGCAGTTATAGTTGCAAATTACGTCTCAATAAATTTCTAATCATCTATGATACCAACATGAATTCGAAAAACGACTTCGAAAATCATAGATTATGCCCGTGTTGGGTTTGAACCTGCGACCTTACACTGAGAGTCGAGCGTTCTGCCACCTGGGCTACCACGTCTGTTTGGTGATTTATTTGATCATCTTCTCCCCAACATTATTCCGTTTTTTACAGGGTTCACTTACCTAAGCTGAAGATTTTCCACGTCCGGTTTTTTACAGAAGCAACTGCCTGTCTGACCTTCCAACCCGCGAAGGGAAAACCAGCCCAATACAGGTTAGGTCACATATCACCGAAAATGCATTTCTCGGCAATGTGGGTTTCGTTACGATGTTTTCCTTCAAAGCACGTGATAATCATTTATGATCCAAACATGAACTCATTAACAAATTCGAGAATCATTGGTTTAGGCCTGTGCTCGATTCGAACCTGCGACCTCAAAGTGAGAGGCAAGCGTTTTTCCAACTGGGCTACCATGGCTGTTTGATGTATAGTTTTAGGCGGATGAGACGTTCGTTATGTAAAAATTGACGATTCAAAGTGTAAACTATGTTACCTACTGAATAAAGATATTTTTGAATTTGAATTTGAATTTGAATATATTTATTTAATATATATATTGGTGTTAGTAACATCGTAACGAATACTGAGGGAGATGATTCAGAACATGATTCTAAGTTAATATCAAGTGGAATTTCCTGTCGCAGAATTCATGAAAATTTCAGTGTTCCATACTTTTGCGACAGAAAATTCCACTCGATATCAACTCAGAATCATGGCCTGAATCAACCCTCAAAACTTTCGTTACGATGTCACTAACACCCTGTATATGTAAATAAATAAAAAAAAAATTGTTGAACAATTTCTCAAAAAAGTTAATGTGCCGCATACCGTGGTACTACAGTGTACCAACATGTTAATGCTCGTGGCCGCACGTATACAAGTTGACTTGTCAATGAATTTGACGTGAGTCAGACCACGTTTCGCACCTTTACTAAAGGCGTGGTCCATTACGTGATGAAAGATGGTTGATACGCCCATCAAATTGCGACCAGTCGACAATTGTCAGTAAATGGATAATTTCTTGATAGAAAACAGTCGAAACAATTATACTGGTGCTAACGGCCTCTGTGGTCGGGCGGATAGAGCGCTTGCTCGCGATTTGACGGTTCCAGAATCGATTCTCGGTGGAGACGTGTGTGGGTTGTGAGGTGAATTACAAACCTCTTCAACCCTGGTGTCAGGGTTATTATTCAGCCACCGAAAGCCCCTGATATGCCTCATGTAACGATTACTCACTTACATCAGTAAGTAGTAACCGGGTCCAACCGACTTAACGTGCCTTCCGAAGCACGGATCAACTCACGAACTGACGGTTCTAGAATCGATTCTCGGTGGAGACGCAGTAGATCTTCTTCTATCGTGTGGATTGGTGGATTACCAACCTCATCAACCCTGGTGTCAGAAATCAGAAATCAGAATCATTTATTTAACGTAATTATCATGGATAAACTTGTTGAAGGTCAATGCAACATTTTTGAATTTACGTCATTTTGCAAGTGCTATGGCTGAGGAGAAAAAATGATAAGAAATTGCAACAGCAACACAAATTTTTGTCGTTACATGAGCCATGTCAGGGGCCTTTGGCGGCTCAGTAATAACCCTGACTTTAGGTTGATCAGGTCGGTCATTGCCTTCGGAACCCACACGACGGAAGAACGAAAGCCTATTTAGATTCTGCTGGCATCTCAAATGTGTCTTCCAAATTGACTTTGGCTGAAGTTATAACGACAGTTTTAGTTTTTGCAGACATTACCGATTGGATTTCAAGTTATCGATGCTTCTGGAATAAATCTTAGGAAAGGAACGCAGCAAAGAAATAAATATATATTTTTTTAATATCAAGGAGATTCTTTGTATTTTCTTATCGTGTGGGTTGTGAGATGGAATACCAACCTCATCAACCCTGGAGTCAGGGTTATTACTGAGCCGCCAAAGGCCCCTGACATGGCTCATGTAACGACTACATACTTACATCAGGAAATAGTTACCGTAGTTCTGACAGTTACTTCTCTGTTGTCCCAGTTTAAAATCCCTGTGACGCGGCCCTTCCGTCCTGCATTGAAATACTTTTGTATGCGAATGTATATTTATAAATAATTAAAAGAAAATACATTATTTTACTTATTGTGGAAAAAATAAAATGAAGCCTCAGAAATAATGGTAAATGAGAAAAAGAGTTTTTGCAATAAAATACCAGATAATATTTTAAATTTGTCAGAAAATAAATTTAAAGCTCATGTGAAGCTTACTTTATGTAAAAAAGCTTATTATAAGATTAATGACTACCTAAATGATAAAAATGTCTGGTATTGAATGTGTTCCTCTAGTTATTAAATAACTTGTAATGTATACCTTCATCGGTTTTTAAAAGATGTGTTGCTGTTGCAGTTTCTTGTCATTTCTTCTCCTCACCCATAACGCCTTGAGAAATGACGTAAATTCAAAAATGTTACATTGACCTTCAACAAGTTTATCCATGATAATTACGTTGAATAAATGATTCTGATTTCTGATTACTAATTTATTTATGTTTTATATTGAATGCGCTATACGGTAATGGATTAAAACTGGCTAGGGTCCCAACACCCTTAATGAAAAGTCCAATTGAATTAATGTATATCTGTATGCATTGATTTACTACTACCGTAGATGAAACATGAATATTCAAAAAGTGAGACGAAAAATACCCACTAAGCGATGTTGGCAAAGCATGTCCGCTTTCCGCTGCGCGCGCTTAGCCGCCAGTTTACTATTTAACGAATAGATTACTTATAAACTATCGTAATTTAGATTACCACACCCACATACTTAGATCAAAGAATTACGCATGGATAGGAGGAGGACCCGGTGGTGTAATGGTTAACACGCTACTTCCCGCTTAACAAGGGCTGCTGGTTTAAGTCCCGTTCGACTTATGCGATTGCGGGTTATGCGATTTTTTTCGATTTATTCTCTTTTTGAATTTTATTACCTGTTTCCAATGGAATCCGATAATTTACAATCTTACTAGACACATTATAACGGTATTTACAATGTTACTGTGAAGTTTCTGTGACAATACAACTTTCTACAGAGTATATAATTTCTAATTTTAACGAGCAGTCGACACCGTGGTTCCCTTGCGTATGTCCCTAAGGAAGGCTTGTTAATAAAACCATCAGTTTTACGTACTTAATTACTTGAACTGTTAATTTTTCGGTGGTATCTAGTACATTAATGACTTTATTAGTGTGAATTCCTGTGGACATCATAATTATAATTTTATTTTCTCCGATACCAACAAAAACATTAGGCTGCTTATGTTAGTAATTTAATTAATAGATACTTAGTTCCGCCTGTGGGGTAAAATTTCCTGAAAAAAATAACAATTCAGCGCTTGAAGTAGGGCAATCGTTTAGCCGAACACAAATTCGGCGCTGTTTTAAACCCACTGTATAGCTAGAGTGTCATGCCATTTGTTTAATAAAGGTGTGAAGACTTCGTAAAAAAACGACGTAATTTGTATCTACCGACGCAAAAGGTCACATGAAAATGAAAATGCAATACTGCAATTTGACTTTTACATACGTAAATATAAGTGCGCAATGCAAACAAATGTCAAAATAGCAAAATTGATTTTTAGATGAATTGCTTCGATGTGTCCTCAGGTTGCTGACTTTGTATAGGTACTTACAGTCACAGTATTAGTTACTATAGCAACATGTTAATACGTCATCAATGGTAAACACTCACAGTGCTTCGGCAATTATCGTATCCCCGATTACAACCGAATGCTAATTTCCATGTTTATCAATTATTAGATTTATCGTCTAATAGAATTTAAATTCAGAACTAAGTGCTTTCTTGTTATTTTCAACGCGCGGGAATTAAAACAAAACAACAAAAAGTTTTTAGTTCTGAATTCAAATTCTGATCTTTGCGGCGTTTTTTGGCGGGAACGAAAACGAGAAGGTTGCTTTCATTATTGAATAATCTAAATAATCAATACGAAGTGGTGTTTTGTAATTAATGATCGCATTAAGTTAGTCGAAAAACATTTGCGATTGTGTTATTATATCGGAATATTCAATAAACGAAGTGTACCTATCTATTTTCGCTTCTTGCCAACAAGCCGCTTCATAACCTAAAAGTTAATTCGTTCGAGTTAATTTGTTTGGGGTTCGGAGTAGAAGTCTGCTCCGAAGGTAGGGGCTTAGGTTTCATCATTCATGGTCATCACCTTTCATCATTTCATTTCATACTAAGACTTGGCTGTATGGGCATAGTTCCCTTTGCCTTGCCCTTCGGGGAAAACCAAAACAAAAAAGATCTTTGCGGCGCGCCGAAACCTCCTTGTAGGTCTGGGTAGGTATAATAACTCATTTGACTAAGACTTTTTTATTCATCTTACAATGAATATTCATCTGACTACTTCTTCATTGACATAGTCGTAAGCTTATGTTATGTTATGCTATTGTTGTTTCAGATTCAAATGTGATGCCGAGCATGTGGCCATTCGGGCGGTCGCGAGCGCCCCCACCGCGGCCAAGGGGCGCAATCCTTGAAGGTGGAGCGCCCCCTGCGTCGGCGCACAACTGCAGTACACCTAGGAAACGGAGGCTCATCGTAAGTAGTTTCGCTATCGGCGATAGAATCAAACTTACTCATGACCGTTTAGGGTCTGTGGGCCCGTGCGATGAAGGCCCCTTATTCATATTGGGCCAAGGTGCTGGGGTACCACGTTTAGATGAGGTGCTTACCGTAATACCTCCGTATGACAGTAGCTAAAATCTCATTCTTACCGAGTGCCGCTAAAGCGAGACAGACATTTCGCGCTCTCCTCCTTACACCTCCTAAGATTATATTGGTGTGAAACGAAATGGTGCGGGCGGAGAATTACCTTTCTCTATCTACTTACGTAGTACAGCATACATCATAACAGAATATCGCGCGTGCATCCACGAAGGGATAGGCAGAGGTGTATGTATTATGTTAACGGAAATGTATTGTAATCCGTTACATACATACATACATACATAAACTCACGCCTATTTCCCACCGGGGTAAGCAGAGACTATAGAATTCCATTTGCTTCGATCCTGACACACTTCTCTTGCTTCCTCCACATTCATCAATCGCTTCATACACGCACGCCGGTTCAGAGTAGATCGTATTGAACCTTTTCTAAGGACATCTTCAATTTCAATTTGTAATCCGTTATTGTATACAATTCCTAGGAAATGTATGTAACTTCTAAAATCGCACGGATATGTGTGAAATAAATTATATTATACTTACACATTACACATTTCCTAAGAAATCTATACATTTCCTAAATAGCACGCGGTAGGGTACGCGGGGACGCATTTATTTATTAATTTATCAGACTGATTATTTGCCAAATGAAGATTTTATAAGAATAAAATATAAGTTGATTTTGTGGTACGTTAAAATTTAATAGATAGTTGATTTTAGAAGTTTTAATTAGTAAGATAATGGTGCTAATTCCTGTAAATACCATCTAATTTTATTTTAAGTTATATCTGTCATTTTCTTATCCGCCGAAAAGGAAAGGGACGGCTAATCGACAAGCATAAAATTTATGGAACACACGTCAATTTTAAGCACAAATCTAAACCAACCGTCTAAAAATTTTACGTCCGTCAATAACCCGACACAGTTAAGTAGACAGCACGTCAAACGGATTGCATACCAGGGACGTACCTTTTGATTCGCCCGGGTTATTCATTCATTTACTCATTCTTCCTAAAATTAAGAGCTGTGAATCATCCGTCCCTTTCCTTTTCGACGGATATGAAAATGACGGATATAACTTAAAATAAAATTAGGCGGTGTCTGCAGGAATCGGGGCCAATATGAACATAAAAAAAATATTTATTTTTCAAAATTGGCTTACAAAGTTAGCGCTTTTTGAACGTCAAACAAAATTAAATTACATATTATGTAACTAGCTGTAAAACTACAACTACATAAATTATTATTATTTTACGGTATGACTGTTACCCGATTATCTCAATAAGTGCTATAATAAAAAAAAAAATAAGTATTAACAACGTGTTTTATTACAGAAAGCATTTACTTTATACATTTTCTAGGATATCTAAGCATTAAATAGTTTTTCACATAATATTTTATACATTTCCTAAATAGTTTCGGAATTGTAGTACACATTTCCTGGGATTTGTGTACAATTCCATGATTTCTTACATTTCCGGTAACATAATACACCCACTCTTCGTCAGTTAAGTATGTTTTTATAAACATTACCTGTTTTTTTTAGTTTTTTTTTTTTGACGTGACTTATTGTAGATTTGCCGCAGATGGCATTAACTACTTGGCCGGACAAATGGGGAGCGCTGAAGGCTCTCACCCTACATTACCTGTGGATAATATGTTGTTATTGCCCCGCTCACATCCAAGTCTTTTTTGGCCGACCCTGGTAGTGGTTGCCTGGAAGAAGTTGCTTCAGAGCAATAAGGCCGCCCGTTTATACTGTTGCTAAATGTTTGTATATTTTGTTGGTGTGCAATAAAGTGTATTTGATTTGATTTAAGTCCCATGTAATAGGGTGCGAGCCTATTGCCATAAACATGGCGCAAATCCTGTAAACCATGAACAAGAATTCAAACTCAATAAAGTGGAATAGAGACATGGATATGGGTAGTGGTAGAGAGAAAAGGGGTGACCAAGAAGAGCTTACATGGAACAGATTAAAGAGAAGGCGAACGTCGTGTCTTATAAGCAAGTGAAGGAATTGGTCTTTGATAGACAAGAATGGAGAATGCTGCACTGACAAGAGCGTGGCTCTTAAATTAGTGATGATGAAAGTGGAATTCAGTGGTTTAGAGCCCGAGCTGACATTCGAACTCCTGACACTACGATGTGAGTCACTCGTTCTCGGGACAAGGTTATCATGGATTGTTGGTAAAAAAACATTAAAGTACCCACTTTATAATGTAGCTTGCTACTCGGAGTAAATTGTAAAATTTTACAGCGTGTGTTATAAAGGCAATTATTTGAATATTTTATGTACATCCAATTCGTATCCAGAGTATCTAGGCGCAGTTTCGTTTTCTGATATCGTGGTTCAGGTTAAATTTTTTTTTTTTGTGAAATAGTTTTAGATTTTGTTCCTGGCGAGAGCCCTCAGTGCTCCCCATTTGTCCGGCCAAGTAGTTAATAGCATCTTAGGCTAACCTCCCCCTGGTCTAGTGGTTAGAGCGTTAGGCTCACGATCTGGAGGTCCGGGTTCGATTCCCGATAGGGACATTGTCGAAATCACTTTGTGAGACTGTCCTTTGTTTGGTAAGAACTTTTCAGGCTTGAATCATCTGATTGTCCGAAGCGCGAAGGTAAGATGATCCGTGCTTCGAAAGGCACGTTAAGCCGTTGGTCCCGGTTGCTACTTACTACAACAACAACAACCAGCCCATTACTGGTTAGGTCACATACCTCCGAAAATGCATGTCTCGGGTAGAGAAAGTCCTGACACCGCTTACGATGCGGAATAATTTTGATCTGCTCTCTGCGTTTAAGGATTGTGTCCACTCCAACATGATGACCTATTAAGACGGGAGTTTAGTAGCGCCTGTAAGGACTTTTATTGGTCATTTCCGCGGACTGGATGCTTACCTCGGTGCATTATAATAATATTTAGAAAATGGAACCACTATGACTATGAAGCAATAACACCGAAATTACTGCTCGGGCATGATACGTGAAGGTAGAAATGGTGTCCGCTTTGTTTAAAACGAAATATTCACTTTAGGAGGAGGAGGAGCTCGGTGGCGCAGCGGTAAACGCGCTCGGTCTGCGATTGTTGAAGTTAAGCAACTTTCGCAAAGGCCGGTCATAGGATGGGTGACCACATTAAAAAAGTTTTCATCTCAAGCTCCTCCGTTCTTCGGAATTCACGTTAAGCCGTTGGTCCCGGCTGCATTACCAATTGTTAATTACCACCAATACGCACTGGGCCCGCGTAGTGGTTTAAGACCCGATCTCCCTATACCTATCCATCCGGGAAGGCCCGTGCCCCAGTAGTGGGGACGTTAATGGGCTGGTGATGATGATGATGATTCACTTTAGTCCTGAGGTACACCTTGCTTCTCAATCGGGAAGCGCCGGTTGGAACCCCAATATCGGCCTTGCACCAATGAGTTATTAATTTATATTAAGTGCAGTTGTCACTAACACCACACGATGCGCAGAGGTGATGACAGTTTGGAGAAACTGATTGTGGTTGGGAACACTGAAGGCAAAAGATCGCGTGGTCGTTCACCGACTAGATGGACTGATCAAGTGAAAGACGCGTCGTCATCCAAGTTCTACACAGTAGTAAGGGAAGCGCTGGACAGGAACCGGTGGAGGCAGATCGTACGCTCCAGGTGCAACCCTGATGCTGACCACGATCCTCAGATATGAGGGACCGACCAAGAGTCACTAACACAATTGGCTCGACCATTATAGACGGCGATACGGCCACCTATCACGTTGGTCTAACAGAAAGGTCGGTGAGGTGTGAGTACTTAGCTCATGTAGCGATGGATCCATAAGGAAGAGACTGGTATCTGAGATACAATTGAGAGATGAGATGGAGTTTCGCCGGGAAATTGGCGAGTCCCTTTTTTGTGACTTATTGTAGATTTATTCATTGTTTTAAGTTTACGCGGTTATTATCATTATTAAAACACATAATAACGGGTTCTTACCGCGTTTAAAATAGGAACATGATACTCCTGATATTTCGACACACCCTGTTTCAATCATCCAGTGATCATGGCACTTGCAACAGTGTCGAAATATCGGGAGTCTCATATCCCTATTTCAAACGCGGTAAGAACCCGTTATTATGTGTTTTAATTATAGTAGATTTGCCGCAGATGGCATTAACTACTTGGCCGGACAAATGGGGAGCGCTGAAGGCTCTCACCCGTTTGGCGTGTTCCAACAATAACATAATATAACCTTACGGCTTCCCAACTAGACTGGTCGTGTAAGCCACATGCAACATGAAACCAGCTGGATTACATCATCATCAGTTAGAGGTACATCCATGATGTACTGAGTACCAAACGTTTTGAGCTAACGAGCTTTCTATCTCCGGCGAATATCTGTGTGCCTTGCGTGTTTGTGTGTGTGTGTGTGTGAGGGTGTGAGGGCGTGGAGCCTAGGAAACCCCCGGTGACGTTTCTAAGCGCATCAAGCTTAGTTCAAAATGTTTCCCCAGTCCGTTGGAGGGCAATTTGTCCCTCATTCAAATGGAGGAGTAATTTTAAGAGCCATACGTGACTACGCGGACAATTTTCTTGAAACAGAAAAGTAAAAACGTTACGATATTGTGAGGCAAACGTTTCGCCGTAAAAGACGTGACCCGCCTGTTAGCCTGTGTTAAGGGTAAGTCTACTTATTCTTGCGAAGTTACTTTTAACCTGATACAAGTTAACTTGTGATAAAATGTTATACCTAGAACTAGCAAATAATGTCTTTTGAAATTAGACAAATGGGGGGTTAAAAAGGCCAGATCAAAGCAAGTCAACTAAAACAACAGTACTTATTCCAATTTGATATTGGCGCACAAGTGGGCAATGTAAACAAATGTCAAATAGCAAAAATGCTTTTTAGATGAATTGCTTCGATGTGGCTTTTTTAACCCTCCTTCTTATAACTGGGCGAATTCATTGTCGTCACTTTTATCACAAAAATATTTCATAATCCTTAATGATATATATATCCAGTGCATGAGTATTATTCTCTAAGATACTGTCATCAAGCGTGTGGCATCGACACCAGCGTTCGAGGTGGCGTGAGCTGAAACTACTCCAAAAGACAGCTGTTGAAATAGTAGGAACTATTTCAGCAGTTGTCCTTGAAAACCTAAACAAAAGTCGTTGACAATTCGTCGATGAAAGAACATCGATAGGATTGCTTTAAGAGAAAGCTTGTCCCCTTAACTTATGCGTGTCATGTTTTAGAATATGGACTTTCCCCCTGAACCATAGGGTTCATTATCTTTGTTTAATGAGTGCAACTGTCTATTTCTTCTCTCCTATTAAGGGCCTTCGTGGTCCTGTGGTTGAGCGTTGGACTCGCGATCCGGAGGTCACGGGTTCGAGTCACTTTGTGATTCCGTTCGGTTAGGAAATTGCAGGCTGATCACCTGATTATCAGAAAGAAGGATGATTTGTGCTTCGGAGGGCACATTAAGCAATCGGTCTCGGCTACTATTTTCTTAAGTAAGTATGTGTTTGTTACATGAGCTTTGTCAGGGGCCTTTGGCGGCTAAATAATGACCCTGAGACCAGGGTTAATGAGCTCGGTCATTGATCTCACAACCCATACGAGAGCAAAGAAGTATAACATAATAAAGTATAGTTGCAATAAGGCCGTTTTTTTTACATTTGATCGTTTAATTTGTTCTCCTAGGTCAATGTTCTTTTGTATGATTTGTATGAAATAACACGCAATGTAAATCAACCCTGGCATTATCCTGTTTTCACGGAGTCCGCTTATCTAACCTGAAGATTTGACAGGTCCGACTGTCTATATGAACTTCTATCTAACCCGCGAAGGAAAAACCAGCCTAATACAAATTAGTTACATACTTACTTACGAAACAGCCTCCTTGGTCTAGGATCTGGAGGACCAGGTTCGATTCCTGATGGGGACATTTTCGAAATCACTTAGTGAGACTTTCTTTTGTTAGGTAAGGACTTTTTAGGCTCGAATCACCTGATTGTCTGAAAAAGTAAGATTCCGTACTTCGGAGGGTTAAGTCGTTGGTCCCGGCTATTAGCCGTAAAACACCTCCACCAACCAGCATTAGAGCAACGTGGCGAGGCCTGTCTGTGCCCAGCAGTGGGACGTATACAGGCTATTTTTGATGATCTCCGAAACGCATTTCTAGGGAATGTGGGTTTCCCCGTGACGTTTTGTTTCACCGCTGAGCACGGCCGGCCGGTGTCATTTTACGATCCAAACAACGATACGAAAACAAACTTGAATATCGTTGGTTTAGATCGTGATGAATTCACACGTACGTCTGCAACCTCACTTCTTCGAACTGGGGCTTAAAATGGCCACATCAAAGCAATTCGTCTAACAAAGCAATATTGCTATTTGACATTTGTTTGCATTGCGCACATAATTTTATATGAGCAAATGTCAAATTGCAATATTGCTTTGTCAGATGAATTGCCTTGATGTGGCTTTTTTTATTTACTTACATTGCTTGCTCGTTTTAAATGTCAAAACGAAAATCCATCAAAATTGATCATTTTTGATATCAATGTAAGTATGTCGATTTATACACGCTAACAGTTTTAAGCAAAACTGGTCTTAAAGTTATGGTCGTAAAGTATTTTATGCTAAAGATATTATAACATAATATCGCTTGAGTTCGCTAATCTTGTTGAAACATCATACTATGTTGTGTATTAAGGGGTCGTCCTCAATATGATTGATGTCATAATTATTTCGCCAGTCTAGCAGTAAGTTGCAGTTACAATCTCAAATTCAAAATTGGAAATAAACATTTACATTGCCGAGCCTCTACTAGCGAATTTTTTGTATTTTATTTAAGTATTTATGTTTTTTGAGACGCAAATTTTCCTCTACTACAGTAAGTATTAGCTGGAACTTACCATATTTGTGCAATAAATGATTTGATTGATTGATTGATTGAACTTGGAACCAACGGCTTAAAGTATCATGTCTTTCGAAGAACGGACTGAGTATGTTGTTTTGGACAATCGAGTGTTTTTAACCTGTAATCCTTGAGCTCAAAATGAAAGGTGAGCCGTTAGTAATGATCCATAGACAAGAGAGATTTTTTATAAGTAAGTAAGCTATTTTTAATGCGGGCAGCGCAGGACCGATCGTCGTGGAGATCCTTGGGGGAGCCTATGCCCAGCAGTGGGCGTCGTACGGCTGATGATGATGAAATAAAGACAGATCTAAAACAAATGAAAAACTTTTTCTTTTAAGAATTTATTTACGAATTATTTACGAATAATAATCAAAAAAACGCAATAATAAGTCCGACATTTTTTCACGTTTTCCTGTGACGTCACAGTGTGCTTCTTCAAGTAATTACCACTTTCGGCCATTTTATTTTCATCTAAATCAGTTCGGCGATCAAACGTGAAATGGTAACAAAAATACAAAATTTAAGCATCTAGCTTTATCCACAATGATTAAGCACACGGTCAAAGATAAATTAGTATAAAATGCTAATCTGGAAATAGAAGCCAGTCGAAGATGATCAAAAAGCATGCCGTAAGCCATGGCCGGATCGTGAATTTGTGGCCTTCGTTCGCATTAGTTCCATTGCTTAGTCCCATGATGGTACTACTGCGAATTTTTTTTCGCATTAGTACCACTTATACGTCAAGATGAAATGATGGAACTACTGCGAATACTCGAATTAGAATTCTCAGTTGTACCATTTTGTAAATTATGGATGGAATGGTAAAAAGAAGCATTCAGATTCAGAAATACCTCCACACACTTGATTACTAATTAATTATTTAAGACACCATTACGGACATTAATATTGTCGCATACACTAACTGTTATTTAACAATAATATATTGCGGTGTGGGTGTCAAAGTTGACCAATAACGTACGGTCAACAGCAGGTCAAGTTACCCACTTGCCATTAGCGCGTACGCCCCCGACATAAGGGCGCGGTGCAAAGTCCAAAATAGGTAGTCTGATGTGCTGCTATCACATAATAATATTTATTATATAAATATAAGTACTAAATAGATATTTACACACACAGGATACAAATAATAAAATAGGAAATAACACACACATACAACACGAATCTGAAACAAGAAACTATCTCTCTCTCCCTCTCTTCTGATATGTATGAATTACACACGCCTATTAAATAAACAAAAATCATAACACGTTACGATAAAACTTATCTCAGCATGTCAAGAAAATGACCTACACCAATTTGCCCCATTGTAATCTCCATCTGAGCATTCATTATGCGTCTGTCCGTCGCTACATATGTTCTGCGGCGTTTCGGTTGGGAATGTTTCCCAAATTTTTGCCAACGATTTATACGAAAAGCAGCCAATGAGGACTCTTCACGCAATATATGAAGAATTTGTAATAGCTGCACCTCATTCTTGTTGACATTAGTATTAAGGGCATGATGCCAACCTTCAATTGCATTATTGGTTCTGTGTTGCTCACCAAACAGACACCATATTTTGATAAACTCGTCCTTCATCCAATAGTTTTGGAAATATTTCTTAAATCTTTGAATGGACTTGTTATCATCATTCATTTGGTTTTGAATATAGTCCCAGCCTTCACCAATCAAATGTTGTGGAAGAAATGGCAATTGTATGCATAAAAAAACTATTCTTTTGTTGTCTCTCTCCTTTAATAGCTTGAGATCTTTAGCTTTCCTAAGAAGTGCATTTGAATAATGATAGTGGCAACCCTTCACTTCCACCTCCATTTTTGACATTGTTTTTATTACGGTCTGCTCAAAATCTATGGTAACTTTCTTAGGTCGCCATTCCGGCACTTGGGACATGATCAAATTAAATAGAATGGAATATGCCTTTTCCGTTTGATGCGTCATAAATGCAAAAACAAGTGGTACTATATTAGAATTGTTGGAATCGCTACCAATATCTCCATGTATGCCATATATTTGCTTAAAACATTTTAAACATGCTTTGTATGTCCCGTCCATGAAAAAGTGCTTGAGGACTTTGAGTTGCTCTTTACCTTCTGCCGAGCAAAAAACAAGGATTCTCATGCCAGTATCATCGCTGTAATCAGCAAGAAGGAAGTCAATGAACTGGTTTGGTACCTAGAAATTAAACCAAGATTATTCTACCAATTTATTAGTTATTCTATTGGTTAATCTTAGTGGTTTAGATAGCGGCGAAGGCGTAATCGTGGGGTTCTGGGCGCAATTCCTTGGCCGAAAGGGTGGACCAAAGTATGTTTATAAAGTTAACTCAGGTACCTAATAGGTAAATGGTCATCATTATCATCAATCATTGCGTTTGGTTATGCTGTTGTAGGGGCCCTCTATCGATTAAATATATATATTTTTTTTCATAAGTGTTATTATGACTCACTAACCTCTTTAATAATAAAATGCTTACCTCGACTTTTAACGGACAATCAACACTACATCTGGAAATGCCAGCATTTTTATTGCGGCGTCGGTATATGGAATCTTTTTTTTCTTTAAAACTTGGCACAGGTGCGTTTGCGGCCAAGTCTAATCCTTGTTCAGTTATTTTAACTAAAGCTCTTTTGAAAATTCGAGGAGCAGGTTCCCTTCCTTTTATAGCTTCTTCACAGTGTTCATTAATAATTTCTTCAATAATATTGTGTGTTATATCAGGCGCGCACTCAATGCAATGTGGCTTGATTTTTAAAATATCTTTTTGGTCCTATTCGACAAATGTACATATATAAAAAATTAATTCATTATCAAAAAACAAAATATAAATAAAGCGTAAAAACATAAGTAAAGGCCTTCAAACATTGAAAAATAATAATCGGTTCTCATTTTTTGTTTTATTTAAACGTTATTATAAAGTAGGTAAGTATATAAATACACGCAATATTAGTAAAAGTTTACTTACCGTGGACAGGGTTACAGATCCTGCACATTTTGATGTTTTGAACTTTTTGCAGCGCCAATTACTGCACCCATTTTTATAAACTACATGTTTGTAGTATTGGTGTCCATCAGCGAATAACACCTTACCGCGTCCTCTATTAATAATTTTGATATCACTCATCGAGACACTTATAATTCGATTTTTTAACTCAAAATAGCTACTGTAAATGTTCGGCAGCGGATGCGCGGAAATAAAAATAAAAACTAAAGGAATATCACTTTTACTGAAAATATATACAAGAAAAACAAAAATAAAACAAAAGACAATCATACCATATAGAAGAATAAAACAAATTCTTATAAACTAAGGAGATTGTATATATAATTATCAAAAAGTATAAAATCCATATAAAAATGTCCGTGGGTCGTTAACACATGTTGTTTTGAATGTAGATAACTTCAAACCTTTCTTCACATTTTAAAGGGTAGTTGTAAAAAAATGCCAACAAATCTCAGAACTATGCGTACGGTTAAATTTAACACTGTTAGTAAGGAAGCGACAAATTGATAACAATAATAAAATTATTAATGACACGCTTATACTTGGAGCACATTTCCTATTTTATTATTTGTATCCTGTGTGTGTAAACATCTATTTAGTACTTATATTTATATAATAAATATTATTACGTGATAGCAGCACATCAGACTACCTATTTTGGACTTTGCACCGCGCCCTTATGTCGGAGGCGTACGCGCTAATATTGAACGGCAAGTGGGTAACTTGACCTGCTGTTGACCGTACGTTATTGGTCAACTTTGACACCCACACCGCAATATATTATTGTTAAATAACAGTTAGTGTATGCGACAATATTAATGTCCGTAATGGTGTCTTAAATAATTAATTAGTAATCAAGTGTGTGGAGGTATTTCTGAATCTGAATGCTTCTTTTTACCATTCCATCCATAATTTACAAAATGGTACAACTGAGAATTCTAATTCGAGTATTCGCAGTAGTTCCATCATTTCATCTTGACGTATAAGTGGTACTAATGCGAAAAAAAATTCGCAGTAGTACCATCATGGGACTAAGCAATGGAACTAATGCGAACGAAGGATTTGTGGGGCCCTCAGATGAAACTACTTGGGGGCCTATCTTAATACTCAACAAATAGCAAAAAATATTTTAACAGACTTTTTTTTTTCAAATTATGGTCTACTTTTTAGCGGGATCTGGGGGCCCCTTGTAACCCCGGGGCCCTGGGCTGCAGCCCAATCAGCCCATAGGTAGATCCGGTCATGCCGTAAGCGTGGCTGTAAGCGTGGTCAGCAAAAATTTAGTATCGATCGCCATCGAGTCGCAAAGAAGAAGAAGCACACGGGTTTGGAAATGCCATAAATGACTTCAATAACAGGATTGTACGTCGTGTCGTTTTTGTTCGACTTGGCGGGGACACTGCCGTGTCCCCAGATGAAGTTACTTTCGCATTAAAATTACTATGGATTTTTTGATTAAGTCAGTATAGTGGGTAACTTGTGTACGTGTAGCAAGTTTACCCACTTAATAAATACAATTTGAATATCCATTACGTCGTTTATAAAACGTAAGAGTTCATTTAAGTGGATAATAATTGAAAATTGCTACAATACAATATCATTTTACGGTGATTCAATAAACTGAAGCTAAGGTCCCGTACAAAGAAACGACTAGTATATATACATACAATATACATCCATAAATTCACGTCTATACCCTATAGACAAATACCCATTTGACTGGGTCAAAGATAAATTAATATAAAACGCTAATACAGAAATAGAAGCCAGTCTAAGATGATCAAATATCAAAAATTATGCCAACCCTTTCGATGACACTTTCGATTTATTCGTTTGTAACTTCGGACCCCTGACCTTGAAATCTTGTTACAATAAGAAACCATCGGATGTTCAAAAGACTCCCCTCGTAACATACCTTAGGAGCAACAAGGACGGCGAATACGATCTCCCCGTTGCAATACTAGATGTCACTGAATCAAAAATAGAACTCGGTATTGAAATGTTTTTTTTCATAGGTAGTTTTAAGTTAGATCTAAGTTTAGCGTACCCTGCACGAAAAAAATATTTTTGGAAGCCCTAGTGGCTTATAAAATGGAAAATAAACAAAATTATTACCATGGCAATTAACGCTTTGGTAAGTAATAGTTTCTTATACGTCAATGCAATTTAATGCGTTTTTCACTAACACTGTTGACTCGATTATACATAATTATAGATACGAGCACGGAAAGACGGAAATTAACAGTGTTACTACAAAACAAAGACTATAAAAGATAAACTATGTTTAAAATATAATCCGTATACGAAAGAAGTCCCGAAGACCGCGGCGCTACTGTCGCAGATTCTGCATACAATTATTATGACTTGTCAAGTTAGTTTCATTAAAATCCGCCGACTTCTTTCGTGACGCGAAATACTATTTAAAACCTAGTTTATTTTTAGTTTGTGTTTTGTAGTAACACTGATAGGTTTTAAAATATAATGTGATTCAATATAAAATTTATTTGAATTTGGAATTCGTAGTTTACAACGCAAGATATTGAACTAAGCTAGCCAGTATCAGAAAGTGGAAAATATTATGCTTTAATATTAAATGAAGTAGGTACTTAATTTGAATTTGGAATTTTAGTAAAGTCAAGATATCGAAGTGCAAAACTGGCCAGTATTGTTATTTTGGAGACGAGTTTACGTTACTCGTAGAGTTTGTCTTTATTTTATATTTCGAATTTCACGCCATAGAGTAAATATGTTTCTTTTATTTTAAACGCCCATGTGAATATAAGATAGTGACTTGATTCGATAACATTATCTAAATTCGAACATTATCTTATTAGGCCAGAACCTTGTCGTTAAAAGCTTTATGTATGCGATTTGTTCAACATAATGTATATTCCCTAAAACACCGAGATTTTCTTTGGCACTTTTATATATGTAAAAAGTCACGCTCGTAATCGCCAATGGAGTGAGCAGAGAGAGAGAAGACAACTTGCAGCTACTTTTATGTGATCAGCCCGTAATGACTTTGTCGATTTTAACGACATTTCAAAGAAATTAAGCAACCGAACGCAATGTACCTATGTTTTATTCGCTTGTAGTCTAGCATGGAACGCAGTGAACATTGGTGTATTTACTACGCCTTGGCTCACAATAACACAATGAGTTCAGACGTCACTTTGTGGGTAGGTAATTATTTTTCGTTTCTCATATGGCTTCTTATGAGATAGTTTATCGATCACTTAGGCGATTCTAACACGACGCGGATTTAGAGGCAAAGGAACGCGTGGAGAAGCGGTGAGGATATTATACAACTCACTTATTTAAGGACCACGCACTTGTCAGTGTAGCATTCTCTATGCTACTTTTTTAGGGATAAATAGGGCAGTGGTTTCCCTCTTGCCTTCCGGGCCGCAGTACTCTGTCTGCTGCGAGTAGGATTGCGCCCAGAGTAGTCTATTTCAAAACCGACTCCTGTTCTCCGCCTCTGAACAGTACTGACAGTTACTGCTGCCGTCTGTCGGGCTCCGGGTTTACTGCGACTCCATTACCATTGCGACGTCCATTCCATCCTGCAGTGCTGTACCGATGGCTCCCATCTCCGCCTCTGCACCCGTATCCCTGAGCAAGGGTTCTATATTCTTCTTCTTCTATCGTGTGGGTTGTGAGGTGGAGTACTAACCTCATCAACCCTGCTGTCAGGGTTACTATTGAGCCGCCAAAGGCCCCTGACATGACTCGTATAACAACTACGTACTTACATCAGTAAGTAGTAACCGGGACCAACGGCTTAACGTGCCTTCCGAAGCACGGATCGTCTTACTTTCGGACAATCAGGTGATCAGCCTGTAATGTCCTTACCAAAGTAGGGGCCACAAAGTATTATTTTTTTGTGATATTTATGTCCCCATCGGGAATCGAACCCAGGACCTCCGGATCGTGAGCCCAGCGCTCAACTACTGGACCACGGAGGCCCGTAGGTCTGGATGCTCACAACTCAGCCACCGTCTCACTCCTATGTAAAGCCGCCATTGCTAGCCGTTTGATGACGTAAGTGTATCGCCAACATTCCAAGGTCGTAATTTTTATTATTGAAATTTAATTATATTTAAAAAGAAACTATTAATTATTAATATAAAAAGAAACGCTTTCGGCGCTACTTCTATGAGCATTGAACTTCAAGATTTAATATAGAACCCAACACGTGCCAGTGAACGTCTGAATCACACAATTTCTAATAAATGCGGCCTAATTAGAGCTAGGACAACGAACACAGGTCCTTGCACTGCTTTATTTGAACCCTAGTAGATAGGTATATTTTGTCAGTATAGGACACAACACAAACCCCAAAACACACCCTCCAACAAACACAGCCTTCGCAGTCTAGTGGTTCGAGCGTTAGGCTCACGATCCGAAGGTTTTGGGTTCAAATCCCGATGGAGACATATCACAATACCCGACACCAAACAATTCAGAACCCCTATATCAACCCCGCCGGCGTGGTCGACGATTTACCTCATTCAGCGCTTATCGCTAACGACTCCCTAGGGTCGATTAATTCTTTCAAATATTCTTCCTCTCAGACAATGCCCTGAGCCGAGGTTCGCGCCCAACTGGGCACACTCAGGCCTGTTGTCTTAAATTTTGTACTGGGTGAGAGCCCTCAAGGCTCCCCGTTTGTCCGGTCAAGTAGTTAATGCCATCTGCGGCAAATCTACAATAAGTCACGTCAAAAAAAACATATCACAAAAGCACTTTATAGTCCCTAGTTTGGTTAATATCCATCATTTTTTTGACTATTTATATTTATTGTACCTACCTAAGTTATTACGAGTACTAGAAGAACTTATTAAGTGTTTTAATTTGTGATGTTTGAGGTTCATAACATAACTTACACGTGGAGTAGATGTCGCAGGCAGGTTGTATAATCCGCTGTATTATATTACGGCTAGACATTTTTTAAAACAGGGCCGTTTTGTACTGCGGCGGGTGAACTGTTCATTTGCTGAAATATCATGCGAAAACCTTGAGTACCTGCTTGAGTGGTCTGAGCGTTCGGCTCACGATCCGGAGGTCCCAGGTTCAAATCCCGGTGGGGACATATCACGAAAATCACTTTGTGATTCCTAGTTAGGTTAGGACATTACAGGCTGATCACCTGATTATCCGACAGTAAGATGCTTCGGAAGGCATGTTGAGCCGTTAGTCCCGGTTACTACATACCAACGCAAGTTAGTACCAGTTGTTACATGAGCCAAAAGCCCCTGCCTTTGGTTTAATAGTAACCCTGATACCAGGGTTGATGGGGTTAGTAATCCACCTCACAACCTACACGATAGAAGAAGATGCGAAAAACTTGAGTTGGAATGGGTTATTTTCTTGTCAAAAAGTACTATAAAATTAATCATAGCATAATGTAAGCACACGATTAAAATCCCAATTGGAAAAACTAAAATGACAAGATCTAGAAATACAGGGTGTTAGGGACATCGTAACGAAAAAAAAAATGGAACGCCTATTTGATTGTACTAAAAACGATGGTGGGTGTTTTTCTTGTCGCAAATGTTTAATTAAGATTTTGAATTTTTACTGTGCCGCAATGTAAGTCGAACAACGCGGCACACAAACGTTAAACCTACGCACGGCTACGTTACGCGTGCGTGCGTGATACGATGTTGTATCTAGGTAGGAGTTTTCATTCTCTTGTATTTAGATGCTTAGTGGTGCAACGCTTAAAAATGTTGAGTTTGTTGAAGTAGAACACCTACTGCCACGATTTTTCACGCACGGTACCTACCTACCAGTTATTAAAACGTTCCTAACTTATTAACAATAAAAACCCTACTCTTGCCTTACCTTAATTGTTATTCCTTCGGATGAAGTACCTAGGTAGGTACCCTAGAACATGTCACGTCACGTAGGTATGCAACATCGCGTTTCCTCCGCGATAGGTAGGTATCACACGCACTCACAAACACAACACCTTGCTCTTTAATAAACATCAACAATCTTCCATACTTTTGTGCAGTAAATGGTCTATGATCTATCATCATAGTCGACACTACTCATTTACTGAATAAAACAAACACAAAACACTCACAAACACGAAAAAAATATCCTCGAAAAACATCACGCGATTCGGGTCAAGCTTAGTATTGGACTGAGCGGAAGCGCGCGGCGGCGTTAGCGCAAAGCATCAAAGGCGCGCCGACGACGCGCCGGCCGCGGCCGAGTCGAGCCGACGACTAGACAGAGAGAGAGAAGTATGTTTATGGTGCAAGTGACAGAGAAAGAAATAGTATCTGTTCGTATGCCTACTTTATTGGCGAGCGTTGCCCTTGACCCGTGCGCCGGCTATTCACCTGCGCATAGCTGAAGTTGTAGATACGTTATTATTATTATTGATGACATTGATAAAATTTAATAATTAGTAATTTTTATTTGTTTATTTTAAATGTGCGTTCTATGCAGCTTAAAACACAATATGGGACTGAAAAAAATCTAATTTTTTTATGAATTTTGCGACAGGAAACTTCACTTGATACCTATCAACTCAAAGAAATACCTAGTATCTGTTCGTAATGCCTACTTTATTGGCGCGCGTTGCCCTTGATCCGTGAGGCTATTCACGTCCGAGTATCCATCAAGACAGATCAAACAAGCCCTAACTCGGAGGTCTTGCGTCCCAGGATCCTTTAATTATGTCTTAGAACCTTCTTGGCCTATGTGGTCCAGTGGTTGAGCGATGGGATGCGGAGGGTCCGGGTTCGTATTCCGGTGGGGACATATCACAAAAATCTGTTTAAAAGGCCTTTGGTTGGGACGTTACAGGCTGATCACCTGATTGTCCGAAAATAAAATGATCCGTGCTTCGGAAGGTACGTTAAGTCGTTGCTCCCGTCTACTAGGTACTTATGTAAGCACGTAGCCGTTACATGAATATTGTACACAGAACAGGATAGGTTTAATTAGTTCTTTACTGATGATTTAACAATGAGATTTAAAACACGAATAACTTAGTATGTACTTAGTACTTCGGTACCAACATGTAACAAGAAAAATAAGATCACTCCTCTTGGACAATTTTTTTCTTTGAACATGCCGACATTGCCTACGCGGCGGAGTTGCCGAACTATCGATAGGTAGATTATCAATTGTTGAACTTGAAAATTGTCTAAACTATCGAAAGTAGTGATAGTACATTTAGATCGATACTAGCGATAGTACCGATAGGTCTTGCTTTGTAACAATAATGGGTATTGATCTAAAAGATCTATCGATAGGTACCTACTATTGGTTTTTTTTTAACTAGGTATCGATAGGCAACACTCTGGCGGTGTCCTCCCAATTCTAGACGCGATCTCGCTCGATTTTTGTGTAGCGAGGTTTTGCGTAGGTTAGGTACTTACATACTAAGTTGGTGGATGGTTGACATAGTAGATAACTAATTACCTAACCTGTGGTGGTTGTGTTAGTTGGTTGTTAGTTATTCTAATGACAACAAAGAATACAATTATTTACTGTTTCAACTGTTTTAGGTAGATAATGGCCCCGATTCCTATGAGTAAATGAATGAATAACCCGGTCGAATCAAAAAGGTATCTCGCTGGTATGCAAACCGTTTCACGTGTGCTGTCAACTTAATTCTGTCGGTTGTTTTAGATTTCTGCTTAAAATTGACGCATAAAAATTTAATGCCTGTTGATTATCCGTCCATTTAAGAATAAGAATAAAATAAATTTATAATTTACGATAGACAGAGAAAGAAATAGGATCGGTTCGTAGTGCCTACTTTGTAGGCCGCGCCGCCGCCGCGCCGCCGGCGCCGCCGGCGTGCGGCGCGGGGCGCGCGGAGCGGGGCGCGCGGTGCGTGTGGCCGTTGACCCGTTCGAGCAGCTGTTGTCTCCATTACATCGAAAATTTTCGATAATTTGTCATTATTGTTTTTTTTATTGAAATTTGGGTTCTATGCAGCTAAAAGCACAATATGGAATTGAAAATAATTAAAAACAAAACTCAAAATTTCATGAATTTTCGAAAATGAATTTTCGGAAAATTCCACCCAGTATACTGGGTGTTAGTGACATCGTAACGAATACTGAGAGGGATGATTCAGACCATGATTCTGAGTTAATATCTAGTGGAATTTTCCGTCGCAAAATTCATGAAATTTTGAGTTTTGTTTTTAATTATTTTCAATTCCATATTGTGCTTTTAGCTGCATAGAACCCAAATTTCAATAAAAAAAACAATAATAACAAATTATCGAAAATTTTCGATGTAATGGAGACAACAGCTGCTCGAACGGGTCAAGGGCCACACGCACCGCGCGCCCCGCTCCGCACGCCCCGCGCCGCGCGCCCCGCGCCGCACGCCGGCGGCGGCGCGGCGGCGGCGCGGCCTACAAAGTAGACACTACGAACCGATCCTATTTCTTTCTCTGTCTATCGTAAATTATAAATTTATTTTATTCTTATTCTTAAATGGACGGATAATCAACAGGCATAAAATTTATGGAATACACGTCAATTTTAAGCAGAAATCTAAAACAACCGACAGAATTAAGTTGACAGCACACGTCAAACGGTTTGCATACCAGCGAGATACCTTTTTGATTCGACCGGGTTATTCATTCATTTACTCATAGGAATCGGGGCCATTATCTACCTAAAACAGTTGAAACAGTAAATAATTGTATTCTTTGTTGTCATTAGAATAACTAACAACCAACTAACACAACCACCACAGATTAGGTAATTAGTTACCTACTATGTCAACCATCCACCAACTTAGTAGTAAGTACCTACGCAAAACCTCGCTACACAAAAATCGAGCGAGATCGCTTCTAGAATTGGGCGGACACTCCGCCAGAGTGTTGCCTATCGATATTCTATCGATACCTAGTAGTACCTATCGATAGATCTTTTAGATCAATATCAATACCCATTATTGTTACAAAGCAAGACCTATCGGTACTATCGCTAGTATCGATCTAAATGTACTATCACTACTTTCGATAGTTTAGACAATTTTCAAGTTCAACAATTGATAATCTACCTATCGATAGTTTGGCAACTCCGCCGCGTAGGCAATGTCGGCATGTTCAAAGAAAAAAATTGTCCGAGAGAAGTGATCTTATTTTTCTTGTTACATGTTGGTACCGAGGTACTAAGTACATACTAAGTTATTCGTGTTTTAAATCTCATTGTTAAATCATCAGTAAAGAACTAATTAAACCTATCCTGTTCTGTGTACAATATTCATGTAACGGCTACGTGCTTACATAAGTACCTAGTAGACGGGAGCAACGACTTAACGTACCTTCCGAAGCACGGATCAGTCCGAAGACAATCAGGTGATCAGCCTGTAACGTCCCAACCAAAGGCCTTATAAACAGATTTTTGTGATATGTCCCCACCGGAATACGAACCCGGACCCTCCGCATCCCATCGCTCAACCACTGGACCACATAGGCCAAGAAGGTTCTAAGACATAATTAAAGGATCCTGGGACGCAAGACCTCCGAGTTAGGGCTTGTTTGATCTGTCTTGATGGATACTCGGACGTGAATAGCCTCACGGATCAAGGGCAACGCGCGCCAATAAAGTAGGCATTACGAACAGATACTAGGTATTTCTTTGAGTTGATAGGTATCAAGTGAAGTTTCCTGTCGCAAAATTCATAAAAAAATTAGATTTTTTCAGTCCCATATTGTGTTTTAAGCTGCATAGAACGCACATTTAAAATAAACAAATAAAAATTACTAATTATTAAATTTTATCAATGTCATCAATAATAATAATAACGTATCTACAACTTCAGCTATGCTCAGGTGAATAGCCGGCGCACGGGTCAAGGGCAACGCTCGCCAATAAAGTAGGCATACGAACAGATACTATTTCTTTCTCTGTCACTTGCACCATAAACATACTTCTCTCTCTCTGTCTAGTCGTCGGCTCGACTCGGCCGCGGCCGGCGCGTCGTCGGCGCGCCTTTGATGCTTTGCGCTAACGCCGCCGCGCGCTTCCGCTCAGTCGAATAATACTAAGCTTGACCCGAATCGCGTGATGTTTTTCGAGGATATTTTTTTCGTGTTTGTGAGTGTTTTGTGTTTGTTTTATTCTGTAAATGAGTAGTGTCGACTATGATGATAGATCATAGACCATTTACTGCACAAAAGTATGGAAGATTGTTGATGTTTATTAAAGAGCAAGGTGTTGTGTTTGTGAGTGCGTGTGATACCTACCTACCGCGGAGGAAACGCGATGTTGCATACCTACGTGACGTGATATGTTCTAGGGTACCTACCTAGGTACTTTATCCGAAGGAATAACAATTAAGGTAAGGCAAGAGTAGGGTTTTTATTGTTAATAAGTTAGGAACGTTTTAATAACTGGTAGGTAGGTACCGTGCGTGAAAAATCGTGGCAGTAGGTGTTCTACTTCAACAAACTCAACATTTTTAAACGTTGCACCACTAAGCATCTAAATACAAGAGAATGAAAACTCCTACCTAGATACAACATCGTATCACGCACGCACGCGTAACGTAGCCGTGCGTAGGTTTAACGTCTGTGTGCCGCGTTGTTCGAATTACATTGCGGCACAGTAAAAATTGAAAATCTTAATTAAACATTTGCGACAAGAAAAACACCCACCATTGTTTTTAGTACAATAAAATAGGCGTTCCATTTTTTTTTTCGTTACGATGTCCCTAACACCCTGTATGAAACTCTTACTAAGGTCAAAATATCATATTTAAGCATCACACTATTCGGAAGAATTCCAGAGAAATACAGGGTGTTAGTGACATCGTAACGAAAACTTTGAAGGATGATTCAGGCCATGATTCTGAGTTGATATCAAGTGGAATTTTCCGTCGCAAAAGTATGGAACGGAAAATAATTTAAATAAGCTCTAAAATTTTCATGACTTCTCCGACAGGAAATTCCACTTGATATCGACTCAGAATCATGGTCTGAATCATCCCCTTCAGTATTCGTTACAGTGTCACTAACACCCATACCTACTTGTATGGCTACTGTATGTACTTGTATGGGGTGTAACTGTGTAAGTGACATCGTAACGAATACTGAAAGGGATGATTCAGCTGATTATTCTGAGTTAATATCAAGTGGGATTTTCCATCGCAAAAGTATAGAATTGAAAATAATTAAAAAAAAACTAAAAAAATAACATGAATTTTGCGACGGAAAATTCCACTTGATATTAACTCAGAATCATGGTCTGAATCATCCCTCTGAGTGTTCGTTACGATGTCACTAACACCCTGTATACCTATTTTCTTGTTTGGTACTTTTTAGAGCGTGATTTTTCAGTATATTAAAATTCCACTAGGTAACCTTGATGATCATTGATAATTGCATGCACCACTTTGGCAGGTTTCAGGGACCATCAGGGGTCTGTTAACCGCCAGTTAAGAACCACTATTCTAGGCAGCGTTGCCAGACGTCCCGATTTTGGCGGGACGTACCGATTTTTAAATCAAAATTTAATGTCCCGCGCGGGACAGACAAGTGTGGCCTGCAAATTTTGATTGTGACTTCCGTTTGTTTTATTCAGAAGATGATAAGACTTAACTATTTAACGATAGGGTAGAATAGGGTAAATCTGATTAAAAATATCATATTTTTATTAAAATACATTTTCCATGGATATTTTTACTATCTATTGTCACGTACAAACGTAATTTGAACTCAAATTAAAAGATAATTATTTAAAAAAATATATTATATACGTTTTTTTTACTACGTCCCGCTTTCGACGAAAGAATCCCGCTTTTTTCACTCAAAAAGTTCCAAAATCCCGACATGGCAAAAAAAATCTGGCAACGCTGATTCTGGGTCTCCGTTCCTTACTAGATCCGAACCCCTGCATCAGCTTGCTTGAGCAACTTTCCGTTAAGTGAAGTTATTTTATAAACGATTCTCAAAAACAATTGCTTCGTCCGCTGGGAACTTGATCAACTTTAATGTATTTTAGAAATTGCTTTAAGATTGACTTCCTGTAGAGCTTCGCCGGTAATGCTTCCGCAATCACCAAGGAAATAAGTGCCTATTACTTACATTACGAGTATAAACATTTTTTAAATATAAACTTAAACATAAATTTAAAAGTATGAAACGATTGATGAATCTGGAGGAAGCAAGAGAAGTATGTCAGGATCGAAGCAAACGAAATTCCATAGTCTCTGCTTACCCCGGTGGGAAATAGGCGTGAGTTTATGTATGTATAATATACATACATAACCATAGTTTCTTACTTTTTATTAGACATATTCTAGTCGGTTATATTATAACATAAAATAACAAAACATAAAATAAAAAAAAAAACATGAGGTTAAAAAATCGAATAAATTTATTTTGACTATGCTGTTATAACTTTTTTAACAAATGAATAATATTTATTTACACCATAATAGACAAAAGAGTAATATTAAAAAAGAAGTACATTATTTCAGTTTGTATTTCGAACAAAAATCTTGTTTCATGACTATTTTTTGATGTTTAATTTAGATTTCGATTTTTTATTTTGGTGTTTTGTTATTTTAGTTTTAATATTTTATGAATATGGGTAGCTTAAGATATTTTATTAATTGTTATTTTATTATATAGGCAGTAGTTAACGTACTGTAACTTGTACCGTCCGCGCTTTCATTGTGTATGCTTGAAAAAGGTGTTGGTGATATTTGGTGATACTTACTATTTTTATGCACTGTAATCTGCAATGTACCTAACCTGAATTGATGCAATAAACGTTTATTATTATTATTATTATTTATTATTTTTAATTTAGATTTTTTAGTTTTCATTAACACAGTTGCCTCGGCGATTAAAGACGGCGATACGGCTTACCACCTATCGCGTTGGTCTAATAGAAAGCTCGGTGAGGCCTGAGTAATTAGTTCATCTTGCGAAGGATGTGCCTCAGACTAACCTGATTGGGATATAATCGTGATCATTAGTTAACTGTCTAGAGCGCGATTTTTCCGTAGCCGGGTTCTAGATTTTTTTCATGTAGTTTGTACAAACTTGTAAAGACAAGTACTTATACCTTCTGTAGAAAACCAATAATATTTCTAACAGATTTTCAAGATAGACAAAGGCAGTGCTTTGGCCCGCGGCTTTGTTCTAGAAAACTGTTTTGCATCTTACGGAAGCTGGATTTGAATATCAAATAGACACGTCTACGTTACGATCTAGACGTCTGAGATTTTCTCAGAAAATCCCGAATTTTATTATCAACAACTCACAAAGAGAAAATTTACTCGAATTTCGCAGGACAGGAGGAAGATCCAGTGGTATAATGGTTAACACACTCGTCCCAGCTCGACAAGAGATGCGGGTTCAAGTCCCAACCCTGTTAGATTTTTTCGAAAATTTTCTCTTTTTGAGTTTCCCTAAGCACAAGTAAATGCTATAAAAACAAAAATCTTTTATCCACAACAAAAAAGAAGGTCCTAGGCCCTAAAGATTTGACAGGTCCGGTTTTTTACAGAAGCGACTGCCTGTCTGACCTTCCAACCCACGAAGGGAATACCAGCTCAATACAGGTTAGGTCACATACCTCCAAAAATGTATTTCTCGGGAAAGTGAGTTTCCTCACGATGTTTTTCTTCACTGCTGAGCACGTGATAAAAATTTATTCAAACATGAATTCGAAAACAAATTCGACAATCATTGTTTTAGGCCTGGTTTCGAAACTGCGACCTCAAAGTGAGAGCAAGCGTTCTACCAACTGGGCTACCACGGGACTTGAGTAGTAGTATAAGTAATGTTAAAAAAGATAAGACTAAAACTGAATAGAAAATAGTGGTATATAACAGATGAAATCAATGTTTCCATTTCCTTGTGGCTCTCCCTGGTCTGTGACTGCTACGGGCGTATGTTTACGTATGTCAATTGTTTCTCCAGGAATGGGCGTGGACCCTGGCCGCTCAGGAACGGGAAACCAGGGCGAAGACCGACCATGGTGGTGAGCTGCAGATCATGCTGCCCAGCCCCGTAGACCGCACCAACTCCGGAGACGTGTGCCTCCTGGCTGAAAGCCCTTACAGGATCCTCAGGGTAAGTCTAGTTACATACTAAAATATAAATAGCCTTTTATTATTATTAGCTTTTCAAAGGAGAAATGCTAAGTCTTTTGAGCACTTTACCTCGGTGTGATGCCTTGGAGGAGATTTTCTATTTGTAAAGAATTGTTCTGTGTTTTTGGATTTTAATAAATAACAGCCTATAGGTACTGTAGCAGTTATTAGATTCAATTAACCCAGTCGTCAAGGTTACGTGCCCTTGCTTCAAGATCGGGAAAATCGACGCTATTACACTCGCTAGACATCGTGGTTACCATGGTTACGCCCACCAATTTGCTATTAGACTTGAATGCGTTTTCCAACTGAATGCGTTTTGTAACTAAATGTATTAGTGTGTCGTAGGTTTTACCTAAATATTTTTTTATGATTATTACCTTCACGGTGAACTCCGCGCACAGTGAGGGCACATGAGCAGACCGTCAGGGGCCTTTGGCGACTCAATAGTAACTCTGACACCAGGGTAGATGGGATTGGTATTCCACCTCATAACCCACACGCTAAGAGAAAGAAGTACTCGGATTTTTCGGTTTTTCCAGATCACGGAAGGAAATGGTCTTGAACACACCTTATTAAACAAATAAATATTAGGAGTCGTGCTTTAGAGTATATGAGATTAATAGTTCCTTCGATATCTCGGATACGTGCCTCATCCGCGACTAGCGAGCCATTGCCAGCTCAAATACGAGTTAATACAGTCAACAGTTGAATACTCTCTTCGCTAAGTTGTTTCCTGTTTAATTTTCATTTTAAGAGCTTAGTCACACATGTCTATTCTACTTTATAATGCTTTGAGGGACTAGAGAGTTGGTCATAGAATAAAGAATAGAACAGTAACTCTCTACGGCGCACCAATACTTATCTGGAGTCGGCTTCACCTCAGAGCACCCTCAGGCCTGTTGTCTTAAACTCATCCGGCCAAGTAGTTAATGCCATTTGCGGCAAATCTACAATAAGTCACGTCAAAAAAAAAAAAATTGTCTTAAACTTTGTACCGGGTGAGAGCCTTCAGCGCTCCCCATTTTTCCGGCCAAGTAGCTAATCCCATTTGCGGCTACTAATCTACAATAAGTCACGTCAAAAAAGAAAACACCTCAGAGGGGTGTATACTACCTGCAGAGGCAGCACTAACATGTGATAAAATTATCGATCGATCCAATAAATTTTGTCGAAATCGATAAGTTTGTTTTTTTCCCTAACATGCGCACCGCGTGATTTAGTTTTTATTTTGACAGAAATTAATTTATTTTTTATTTATTATTTGACAGAAATTTATTTTGTTCTTTTTTTTGATGGACTAATGTTATGGGCGATAGGCTGATCCCTTATCACCATAAGGTTCATCATATCCATCTTTGGACTTCGTATCAACAGTGGCTGCAAGTTGTCTTTGATTACTTGTGGCTCTGCCCACCCCATTAGGGATTACGGGCGTGAGTTTATGTATGTATGTATGTTTGACAGAACAACATGACTTACTGTAAACGTACGTTTATTGACATCTTAAAAAACAAAATAACTTACAATCTGTCAAATCATAATAATAAAAAACAGAAAATACCTTACCTAAACATTGTAGCTGTAGCAGGGATGTGCTTAGTCAAACAGCTCCTCCCCCCCTCGCCTCACCCGGCGCAAAGGTCCCTATGATACTCACCCTTTCATCATGCATAACTCAGCTTTTGCATCCTGCATAACTTACTTGAGTTCACATATTAGCACCCGTCCGAAGGACGTAATATACGACCCCGACGACCCGATTACTCTAGCCATAGAGGCAGCCAATCAGCTCGCGACTCCAAACACTTCAGAACCCCGATACCGACCCCGCCGGCGTGGTCGACGATTTCCCTCATTCAGCGCTTATCGCTATCGACCCACTAGGGTCGATTAATCCTTTCAATATTCTTCCTCTCAGACGACGCCCTGAGCCGAGGTTCGCGCCCAACTGGGCACCCTCAGGCCTGTTGTTTTAAACGTTGTACCGGGTGAGAGCCTTCAGCGCTCCCCATTTGTCCGGCCAAGTAGTTAATGCCATCTGCGGCAAATCTACAACAAGTCACGTCAAAAAAAAACCAATCGACAAAACGACATAATTATATCTTCAGAATCGATAAAATGACCGTGACAAAATTTTGTCACGTTGCGTATGTTTAGCCCTACTGATCTGATCTCGTACGTTTTAATCTAAATGGCCCAAGGAGCAAGGAAAGCGTGCGCACTCTGTCTCCCTCGCACTTATGCATTAGGCAGTATACGGGAAGAATGTCATTTTTGTATGAGGTGTCCGTGGTGTGCTTTGGTGTCAGTCAAAATTCGACCGTTCGAACCGATCACCCATCAACCGTTTGACCTCATCAACATTATACAACATCTTTGATCAGCTATAACTTCTAAAACACGCTTAATTTAACAACTTTTTTATTCGTTTTCCATGCAACTCAGATTTGAGTCTTAAAACGAAATAGCGTCGGTTCAATTCGAAAGTATTTTATAGCAACTCATAAAGCAGTGGTAGCTGCTGTAAAAATACCTACAGGGTTACCATTTTCACCGTACCTATACATACTCATACGCATACCCTTGATTCTAAGCAGCCACAAGTAAACGGCCTCTGCGGTTCAGTGGTTGCGCGTTGGGCTCACGATTTCGAATCCCGGTGGGGATAATATATATATTTTTACCTTTGATGGGTTTGCTCTTGGTCCCAGACTAGCCGGAAGGCATTGACAAAGCGGAGCGAGCTCGCCCAGAAGGCGCCTGTAACACTCTGGCCTTAAAGCACCCGGGTTATATCACAATAATAACTTTGTGGTCCTTAGTTTAGTTAGGGCATTGCAGTCTAATCACCCGATTGTTCGAAAGTAAAATGACCCATACCGCGGAGGGCACGATTAGCAGTCGGTCTAGGCTAGGAATTAGTTAATTAAGTATGTAGTCGTTACATCAGCCATGGTCTTTGGCGGCTCAATAGTAACCCTGACCAGGGCTGATGATGTCGGTCATTGAGATCGGACCCACATGAGAGAAGAAGACCAAAATTACAGTTACGGTATCACTAAAACCCTGTATAGGATGCTTTGAAAGGTAGTGTACCTCTTAACTACCAAAAAAATGTTTTTGTATATAGAGATTTTTGAATTAATATAATGGACAACTCTGACAGATGGTAACCCTACGTGGCCATTTTAAATAGCATCTTATCATGATTAAGATAAAGTTCGTGATAGGGAAACTTGAATGTCGTCGTCTTATAGTGAAAACCACGTAAGACCAGTAATGATGATGATGATAAATGGAGAATGTTGGGAGATTTGCTGGTGCATACCAGCGCCCTCCTGTCAGTGTCATCCAAGCGCCATGAGATTCTCGGCGACGTATTAACTAGCCCCGTGGACTAGATTATATTACAGGCATAGAATAAGGAATAATACTACGGTAAAGGTATTATTCCTTATTATATTATGGTAAAAAATGCGGTGTGGTGTATGGTGTTGAAATGTGGTATTGGAGGAGGATAGAAAGAATAAGTTGGACTGAAAGAGTTACTAATGAGGAAGTGCTAGTAAGAGTAGTAAGGGAAAACAGGCAAATATTGAGAGTTATTGAAGACAGAAGAGGCAAGATGATTGGACACTTAATAAGACACGACGAATTTAGTAAAAACAGCATAGAAGGGAACCTACAAGAAAAGAGATGAAGGGGAAGACCAAGAAGAGGTTACATGGAACAGATTAAAGAGAAGGCGAGCGTCGTGTCTTGTAAGGAGGTGAAGGAATTGGTCTTTGATGGACAAGAATGGAGAATGCTACACTGACAAGAGCGTGACTCTTAAATTAGTGATGTGATGATATGGTAAAGGCGCGGGCCCACCTTCGCGTATGCTGTGCACCAACATGCGGCGCATTTTAGCTGCGTTTATTAATTTGTTTGACAATGGTGCTAATTCCTGTAAACACCATCTAATTTTATTTTAAGTTATACCTGTCATTTTCTTATCCGTCGAAAAGGAAAGGGACTGGTAATCGACAGGCATAAAATTTATGGAATACACGTCAATTTTAAGCAGAAATCTGAAACAACCGTCTAAAAATTTTACATCGACCAATAACCCGACAGAATTAAGTAGACAGCACGTCAAACTATTTTATTCGCCCGGGTTATTCATTCGTTTTAAAATTAACTTTAAATTAACTTCATCCGTTTCTTTCCTTTTCGGAAGATAAGACTGTGACGGGTATAACTTAAAATAAAATTAGGTGTCTGCAAGAATCGTGGCTAATGTGGGTCTACGTTTCCATTGGCGTACACGAAGATCCACGCACGACTATCTACAGCGTGGCACAGCGCATGCAGAAGCAAACACACGTGTCACTGCAATCCACGGACACTGGCTTCATTGCAGGAGGCGTTAACATAGATATGGGCCATATTTGTATACTCCCATGGAAAGGTCCACGTCGACAGCATTGAGCTATGTAACCGCCTATTCGAGCAAGCCACTCATGTATCAATTACGTCAATTCATGCGTAGCCTATCCGTGCGTAGCAGTGGACACAACCACATACATTTTCTTACAAAGAGATGCTTGATACACCGATACCGACTCCGCCGGCGTGGTCGACGATTTATGACCCACTAGGGTAATAAATAATTCTTTCAAATATTTTTTCCTCTTAGACGACGCCCTGAGCCGAGGTTTGCGCCCAACTGAGCACCCTCAGGCCTGTTGTCTTAAACTTTGTACCGGGTGAGAGCCTCCAGCGCTCCCCATTTGTCCGGCCAAGCGTTAATGCCATCTGCGGCAAATCTACAATAAGTCACGTAAAAAAAAAGATGCTAAATACATGTGCGTAGGCTCTCCGTGCATCGCGGTGGGCCCGCGCCTTTATTTCATGTTTTGCAACTATACAGCAAAAACTTACTAAATTTCACACAATGTTGATTAGTTAATGGACGGAAACACTTCAGATAACTTTATCGATTTACATTACGTTATAATCAGTGTCTGTGTCATACTAAAATGATGAAACGAATTGAAATGAATATCCTACTAATGAAATACCGTTCAAAAATGAGGTTTGTGAAAATACATAAACTCACGCCTATTTCCCACCGGGGTAAGCAGAGAAGGGGTCAGCAGGTTTATGAAAATAGTAAATAAATCTTCTTCACTCGTGTGAGTTGAGCACATGCGTTTCGGAGGTATGTGAACTAACCTATATTGGGCTGGTTTTAACATCGCAGGTTGGAAGGTCAGACAGGCAGTCGCTTCTGTAAAAAACCGGACCTGTCAAATCTTCAAGTTAGGTAAGCTGTAAAATCACCTCAGGATTCGAATAACTATTTAACTAAGTCTATATACATAATTATGTATCATTATGTATATCACTTTAAAGGCGAAGGTAATCAGAAACACAAATAAAAAATGCATTATGTAAACGACTTTTAGCCAACTCAGATTCGGCGCCGGAGTCAAATTTCTTTATACTATACACCTAGCAAATCTTGGTATCAAACCATGGAAAATTACGAGTCAACAAAACCAGTAACCAAATGGTAGTGTAAGTCCAGTTAATATAATAATAATAACGGCCTCTGTGGTCTAGTGGTTGAGCGTTAGGCTCACGCTCCGGAAGTCCCGGGTTCGAATCCCGGTTGGGACATATCACAAAATTCACTTTGTGATCCCTAGTTTGGTTAGGTCATAACTGATCACTTGATTGTCCGAAAGTAAGATGATCCGTGCTTCGGAAGGCACGTTAAGCCGTTGGTCCCTACTTACTGATGTAAGTGAGTAGTCGTTACGTGAGCCATGTCAGGGGCCTTTGGCGGCTCAATAATAATCCTGACACTAGGATAGATGAGGTTGGTAATTCACCTCACAACCCACACGATAGGAGAAGACTAAAAACATTAAAATAAATTCTACATCTAAACCCGTATTAGCCCTGTTAGGAGAACTCACGACGCACATCTTATTGTCACGGGTTTGATACTCGGTTCAGACTTGAGCCAGAATCCGAATTTGTGAGTTTGAATTCATGTTTGGATTATAGATAATTGATATCACGTGGTTTTTAAGATTTGTGCCCGGTTAATTAATTAGAGGAGCTCGGTGACGCAGAAGAGCTCGGAGGCGCAGCGGTAAACGCGCTCGGTCTGCGATTGTTGAAGTTAAGCAACTTTCGCAAAGGCCGGTCATAGGATGGGTGACCACAAAAAAAAAGATTTCATCTCGAGCTCCTCCGTGCTTTGGAAGGCACGTTAAGCCTTAGGTCCCGGCTGCATTAGCAGTCGTTAATGACCATCAATCCGCACTAGGCCCGCGTGATGGTTTAAGGCCCGATCTCGCTATCCATCCATAGGGAAGGCCCGTGCCCTAGCAGTGGGGACGTTAATGGGCTGATGATGATGCCCGGTTAATGGCTACAGGCTCACCCCCTATTATATGGGACTTAGACATAGCTGGCGAGGAGTGTGTGTACTATTACACATCTGCCTACCCCTTCAGAGATACAGGCCTGATGTTACGTATGATCACCAAAACCAATCCTCTAAATTGATTCAGACATAACATTTGACAATACATTTTCACTCTAGCTTATCACAATTTTCATACGAAACATCAGAACAAAGAGGTTCGTTAGGGTAATCGAACATAATCGAGTTATAGGTACCTAGGTGGGTGCGAACGGTGTGGCCATATGCGGAAGCGGAGCGGATAACTATCACATTAATAAGCGGAGCGACTTTTGTGTTTTAGTTAATAAAATAAAATAGAGGTAAATAAATCTTCCGGCCAAGTAGTTAATGCCTGAAAAGCTACAATATGTCATGTCAATAAAAGAGGTAAATCATCATAGGTAGAGACTATAATATCTAATGTAGTTTTAATTAGATTTAAGTGCAATAAAGAGTTTTTGTATTGTATTGTTTTGTTTTGTATTGTATTGTATTGTATTGTATTGTATTGTATTGTATTGTATTGTATTGTATTGTATTGTATTGTATTGTATTGTATTGTATTGTATTGTATTGTATTGTATTGTATTGTATTGTATTGTATTGTATTGTATTGTATTGTATTGTATTGTATTGTATTGTATTGTATTGTATTGTATTGTATTGTATTGTATTGTATTGTATTGTATTGTAAATCAATCAGTAGGTAGGTATTGAAAATTGCTGACAGATGAAGTAAATAATTATAATAAAGTTTTCTTCAACAAGAGAGTTAAACTGTGTTCTTTTCTGTAAGACACTTGCAACATGATTATAAGTTCAAGTACTTACTTAAATTATTAAAATATTACCTTTTTAAAAATGCAATAATAATTAATAATACACAAAATACAAAATCCACTTAATTAAGCGCAGAGTTTAGGCTACAATGACTAAGATAAATGCTTATTCGCACGTTAAAATCCGAGTTTTAAATTTAAAAGCGTCTTTGTCTAACAAGAGAATAAAATGGCGCTTGAAAAAAGAAAACAGAAAAAGTCTAAAGGCCCCCACATTGAGGAAGTTCGCTGGAGTGGGGAGGGGGGAAGGTACCATTTTGTGATCTAAATGTTGTATGTCACGATAATTGGGTCAAGGTAAATTATTAAATTCTTCTCAAAGTACTAAATAAAGGCAGCTCGAAAACTAACGAAAAATATTTTCTTTTTTCTAATTAAGTAACTTTTTTAAAAATCATCAAGAAACACGTAATAAGCCCGACATTTTATCACATTTTTCTATGACGTCACAGTGTGCTTTTTCACACAAATTCCATAGTAATTTCGTGTTTTTTGACGTTTTTGAAGTTTTCGGCCAAGTAGTCAATGTTATGCTTCTATGCTGTTCTGGGAGCATATAAAAACATAGAACACGTTCAGCTGCTTCTCTTCCCGGGCATGTCGTAAAAACCGACAGAGGGATTGTGTCCTCTAACATGATGGACTAATGTTATGGGCGATAGGCTGATCCCTTATCACCATAAGGTTCATCATATTCATCTTTGGACTTCGTATCAACAGTGGCTGCAAGTTGTCTTTGATTACTTGTGGCTCTGCCCACCCCATTAGGGATTACGGGCGTGAGTTTATGTATGTATGTAGTCAATGTTCTGGCCAAGTATTTAATGCCATCTGCGGCAAATCTACAATAAGTCACATAAAAAAAAAAGACTTAAAGTATAAAGTAAATGATTTGACTAGTTGAAAATTAGCCTATTGTATTATTATGTTTTTTCATAGCAATTTTATCTAAACACGCTTCTCACTCCGCCTGTGCCTTATACATAGTCTAACGTTCAACTGTATTTGTAACCGTAGCTTTAGATAATAGATAATGTTCGTACTTAAACAAGTAAATAGGGGCTAATGTGTTCTGATATAACTGATAACGGGTAAGCTTCGCGTTGAAGACTTATCTAGCAAAATAAGCTCACGATAGACGTGCTAAAGTCTCAATTAACAAATTATTTTTTTATAAATTAAGTGTCAAAAGTGGTGACCGTAATGAAAAGAATAAAATGAGTTTTCCAAGACTCATTTTATTCTTCTTTTATTTCTGAAGTAATAAAATAACAGTGAAAAAATGTTTACAGATAGGTAAGGAATTTGCTAACATAATTTTCGGAACGTAGGTAGCGATTTTACGATGCTGAGAATGTTCTGTGAGATGGAATATTTTAATATAGATCGAGTAGTTCCCAAGTCACGTTTGAGAGTCCATCTTCAAAAATAAGATAGCGACTTGCATAAAGCGATTTATTAAGAAAAAAGCCCCCTTGGGTCCACAGATAATGTAAATTGTCTTTTCAATACTGAATTTGAACATAAACCTGGCAAAAAGAGTCAAATTATTTTAGCCGTCTTTTGTTATTGCTATTTCATTATAATAATTATAATTTGCTATCTCTTATTATAAATTAATAATTTTAATAAAATAGCAACAAAAACAAGAGAGAACTTTTTTTCCTTTTATTCTTGACTCTTAATTAATGTTTTTTGTTACAATACTCGTATAGTAACGTAATGGTGTCGATTCGGCAACCACGAACTTAATTTGACAGACTAAAACTACCTTCGTCTCTTTCTAGCACGTATTGTTAGTGAAGGACGGCAATAATAGCTGTCAAACAAAAATTAAATTAAGTTTGTGTTAGCCCGAATAGACACCATTATTACATATCAATGTTGGATACAGGTGCTAATTTCTGCAGACACCATCTAATTTTATTTTAAGTTATACCTGTCATTTTCTTACACGTTGAAAAAGAAAGGGACGGGTAATCGACAGGCATAAAATTTATGGAATACACGTCAATTTTAAGCAGACTTCTAAAACAACCGTCTAAAATTTTTACATCGGCCAATAACCCGGACAGAATTAAGTAGACAGCATGTCAAACGAATTAGATACCAGCGAGATGCCTATTTTATTCGCCCGGGTTATTCATTCTTATTAAAATTAACTTGTTGACAATCATCCGTTCCTTTCCTTTTGGGCGGATTAGAAAGTGACAGGTATAACTTAAAATATAATTAGGAAGTGTCTGCAAGAATCGGGGTCACAGTCTAATTTCCTAAACTTAAATAAGATAAATCTTTCAAAGGAACATTTCAAGAATAAGATTGAAAAACGTCTATTTTATTTTTATCAAATATATCTTGTAGTTACAGATAAACATTTTCCTGTTCCAGCTGATATAATGTTTGACTGTACCATATTATTCTACGGAATATGAAGAATAGTTACGATAAAAGATGTGGATAGTCCGTCGAGCTCACACGTCTCCTGCCTTACCTGTAACGCCTGCCAAACTAAAAGAGGTCAGATAATGGTATTTGTTTCGACAAGCACACGTGTATATGTCACCGTAAAATTGTAAATAACGTTAGATTATAATCTATCGATTTGAATCTCGCGAGATTGTGAACTGTCGAATAATTATGAATCGTATCATATTGCTTACAATTTAACGTATTATTTTTCGGTAGATTATAATTTATCGAAGTGAAACCGTCAAATTGTGATACGAAACGCACCTCGCGTGCTATACCATAGAGTTACAAAACTATTAGAGTGAGCATAATGTTAATTTGGGATTCTCTTAAAATGCATAAATGTTTTTGTCATAATTTTAATTATCATAATCCTTTTTGCATAACGTTTTTTAGCATAATAGTTTTACTTTCCCATAATAACATCTAGGAATACTGGTTTGTTAGGTATAACTTATTTTTGGGATTAATAAATAGATATCCATAATTCTTTTTTAGAATAATAGTGTTTTGTCATAATTTTTACAAGGCATAACAGTAGGTTAGGGTGCGGCAGGGGTGGCCCTTGGGCCATCCCTATGCCGCCAACATGTTTATCTTACACACGAAAAGTATACTGAATGATACGTTTCAGATTTTTTAATTTTGATACATTTTTTCTTACCATGTGATGTCAGAATTATTGATTACTTACTAAATAATTAATAAATACGTACTTGATTTCACAATCTTGAAGAGCATTTATTTTATTTGACTGACACCTGTGTTTTATTCCTAACTCTATGGACACAGAACGGTCTACTGTAAGGCCGACCAATCAGGGACAGCCGTCGGACAGTTGACAGTTTGACAATTGTAAGATTGTGATTTAACAGTTTTACTTCGATAGATTATAATCTGACGAATAATAATACGTTAAATTGTGAGCAGTACATTACGTTTCACAATTTTTCGACAGTTCACAATCTCGCGAGATAGATTATAATCTAACGTTATTTACAATTTTACGGTGACATATACATACATAAACATAAACAGCCTGTGTACGTCCGACTGCTGGGCACAGGCCTCGAATCAGACAAAAGAACATCGGCGTCCAATTTCAAAATTCGAACATTATAAACTGAACTGATAAAAGTTAAAAACAACGCGCGCAGCTTTCACGATTCAGTCAAAACTATGTTCGAGGAGGGTCGAGGTAAACCTGGCTCAGACGCTGGTGGGGTGCGGAGAGTTGCCATTCTATACGTAGTATTTATTCCTTATTTTAAAGCCTGTAGGCTGTTCTGGAAGGGACAGTAGTTTGTCTCTCAGGTGATGTTGTAAAAGTCCTACAATAACTCACGAGGTGGCGCTAGGCTCTTTGCCATAAAACAATAGCTTGCAAACAAACGTAATAAATAATTATTATAAAATGGGTAGGTATAACATTTAATGGCATATAAACTGCCTATATACGTCCCACTGCTGGGCACAGGCCTCCCCTCAATCAACCGGAGGGGGTATGGAGCATACTCCACCACGCTGCTCCACTGCGGGTTGGTGGAGGTGTTTTTACGGCTAATAGCCGGGACCAACGGCTTAACGTGCCCTCCGAAGCACGGAATCATCTTACTTTTTCGGACAATCAGGTGATTCAAGCCTGAAAAGTCCTTACCAAACAAAGGACAGTCTCACAAAGTGATTTCGACAATGTCCCCATCGGGAATTGAACCCGGACCTCCAGATCGTGAGCCTAACGCTCTAACCACTAGACCACGGAGGCTGTCATTTTTGATTTAATGGCAACTAGGGTTTAATAACCGACATTTTATATAGCGTAGAGGGATAAAAAGGGCACATTGAAGCAAACATAAAACATTCAACATAAAACACCCTAAGTATATACGTATAGGTTAGGACTTATATAGGCTGTTGCAGTAGACTTCTGGGCACAGTATCCCCCCCTTCATTGTACCGGAGGGGTATGGACATACATACATAAACTGACGCCTATTTCTCACCGGGGTAAGCAGACACTATAGAATTGAAATGAAATGAAATGTCTTTATTAATTAAAATTCCATTTACTTCGATCCTGACACACTTGTCTTGCTTCCTCCATATTCATCAATCGCTTCTTACACGCACGCCGGTTCAGAGTCTGGTCAACGTAAGTCCTTCTAGGTCTTCCTCTGCCAGCCATAACATCAACTTTCGCTTTACATACCGCTTTCGCAACTCTCTTATCCTTCATCCGCTCTACGTGTCCAAACCAACCAAACATTCCCTTCTCAATCTTAGTCACTATATCGTCTTTTACATCACAGGACATACATGTATAGTTTTACATGGACAGTGTATATTATTGAATAAATAAAATAAAATCCAAAGTGAACTTCAAATTATTTATTTTCATATTAATATCCATAATTATAAGTATAAGTACATCAGATTAGATTAGATAAATTAAAATTAAATTATTTATAAAATGAAATAAAATTATTATTATTAATATTGTAATTTGTATTTCAAATAAAAAGCAACATTTTATGAAGTTAACTAGGCTGAAACTGCAAATTCTTTTTGTTTTTCGATATTCAAAATCATCTTTGAACTTTGAAGTAACCTCAAAATATATTTCATTAAAAATAAATATAATTTATAAAAAATATAGATATAGATTAATTAATATTATATTTGACTAACAATAACGGTTATTATATTAGATTACAAATTAGTTACGTAAATATGTTGTTGTTTGAAGTGCGTCCAAGACTGCCTCCCGTCCCCCTACTCTTTCCTCCTACACCCCATTTCTACATATTCCATATTTGAAAACAAGAAAAAGTGATATAATACAAATCGATAATCACTCCATGTACTCCGGCCAATAAAGGTTGAAGAGTGTGTAAGAGGGGTCCTAAGAGTGTTCTTCATGAAAAGGGAGTTAGCATACTAAAAGTGCCCACGTCTAGGGGGCGAGATGGTTTAAATGAGAGCGGGAAAGGTCACATTTTTGGGTTTTTCGCTTATATCTCAAAAACGGTGCGTCTTAAAGAAAAAAAGTTCTAACATTCAATAAAAGCTCATAAAATTTTCTTCAAAAATGTAATTATACACTTTTCTGAATTCCCACCCGTTTTCGAGCTACGGGCTTCGGAAAAGTGACAGTAATTACTCTGCTACTAAATTAAAACTCATTACACCTACAACTCTGTTAATACTCAATTTTTAAGAAATTTTCATTAAAAAATATATTGAAAGTGTCAGTAAATTAATTAATCAACCGAAAGTAAGAGATATTAGGTGCAACAACTTTTATTTTTGAAATAAAAGAAAAACCATATCATGCCATGCCCATTGCACAATCATCATCGATGGATGATCTTTCATCATCATCCATCAACTTTCATCATCGTGCATCATCAATAAACATCGTGCATCATCGCTTAACATCGTCGTCAAAAAAATAATTTAAAACTAATATTCGGTTTACTTTATCTAAAAAAGCTTTGTAAGATTAATGATTACCTAAATGATAAAAGTTCCTGGTAATTAATGTATATCTATATTGATTTAAAAGATGTTTTGCTGTTGCAGTTTCTTGTCATTTCTTCTCCTAAGCCATAACACTTCGCAAAATGACGTAGATTCAAAAATGTTAAATTCACCTTCAAGTTTATACATATATCCATGAAATATGCGCTTATCATCTGTTTCTAAATGTAAGGATTGTGAATTTATGAAATATTGATTTTCGGTGATAGAGATGCAGAAATGAAGCGCATCTTTGGAAGTTTCCGTGGTGTAGCGGTTATCACATCTGCCTAACACGCAGAAGGTCTCTGGTTCGATCCCGGGCGGAAACATCTCTTTTTGGTATTTATTTTTAAAGGTTTTCCGTTTACATACATAACTTAATCCGCTTATGTCACATTTTCATCGTTTTGTTCGGCTAAGCGCAGTGCATAAGTGATTGAAGCTAAGCTGGGTCGTCTTTACGGGATTACATGCTAAACCAACACTGGCGGCCCGTTAACCCCTTTGAAATTTGAAATAAATGTTTTGAAATAAAATAAATCTAAATATATAAAAGGAGAAACTGACTGACTGACATATCAACGCACAGCCTAAACGGCTAAACGTAGGCACTTGAAATTTGGAAGGGACGTAGCTTAGGTACCGTAGAGGTGCACTAAGAAAGGAATTCCCGATATTTCCACGGGAACGGAAATTAGCGGGAAAAATCCTTCCACGCGGACGAAGTCGCGGGCAAAAGCTAGTCTCATAATAATTGCCTAATTCTTTGGTGTCTATGAAAAACAAATTACCTACTGTTATTTTATTAACATTATTTTATAACTGCTTTTCTTCTTACTAACAATAATATGGAGTAAAATCTGAAATAAATGTAGTAATAATAAATCTCATAATCTCCTTAGCATTATCCCGTTTTTCACAGGGTCCGCTTACCTAACCTGAAGATTTCACAGGTCCGGTTTTTCACAGAAGCGACTGCCTGTCTGACCTTCCAAACCGCGATGGGAAAACCAGCCCAATACAGATTAGGTCACATACCTCCGAACATGTGGGTTTTACCACGATGCTTTCCGCCGCTGAGCACGTGACAATCATTTATGATTCAAATATGAATTCGAAAACAAATTCGACAATCATTCAAGCACACACAAGGTTTAGGGTTGCGACCTCAAAGTGAGAGGCAAGCGTTCTACCAAATGGGCCGTTGAAATGAAATAAATCAATTGAAATTAATCTCGTGAAGAATCCGTGATAACACAGTTCGGAGAACGTGTGTTCCGGCCAAGTAGTTAATGCCATCTGCGGCAAATCTACAATAAGCCACGTCAAAAAAAAAAGAACAAAAGAAAAAAAAAAATTAGAACGTGTGACTTACATCATAGTGTCACGTTTCAAGATCACGGAGCGGTTTCTGAACCACAGTCGACATTATCAGCTGGAATTCCCGTTTGGATCATTAGTAATTTACATCACGTGGATATCAGGATTCTCGCCCCCTGTTACATTGGAATTAAACGTAGCTGCCGAGATTTGAGTGTATACATACAGGGTGTTAGTGACATCGTATCGAATAAGTGGATGATTCAGACCATGATTCTGAGTTTCTAATACTTAGATGTGACGTCAGTGCGTTGCATTTAGATACTTTGTTTTATTATTATTGTTTTTATGAATTTGGTTTGTTTTTCTTTTTGTTTTGGTATTTTTTTATTTTATATTTTTTTTTTGTCTGTGTACTTATTTATTTCCGTGTGGTTTCTGTCCTGTGTTAAATGTAATGTACCTGTCTGTCTGTGTCTGTGGTGTCCGGAAGTAATAAATGTTTCTTTCTTTCTTTCTTTCTTTAAGTTTAATTTTAAGTTTTCTTTGGCAAACTGTGCGCCAACATCACGTACCCATTTTTTATGGTCTCCCAAGATACAGGCTCCGCCTAGTTTGGCAACCTCTGTTCATTTAAGTAGATATATTTTTAATATAAGTACCCATCCTATTTTATGTGCTTTATTTTATTGTTTTCTGGTAATAAAAACATTTTTCATTCTTTTAAATTCATTTTTTTTTGTATCAAGTGCAATTTTTTGTCGCAAAATTCATGATTATTTTTTAAAATTATTTTCAGTGCTACACTTCTGCCATGAAAAGTTCCACTTGATATCAACTCAGAATCATGGTCTAAATCACCTCTAAAAGTTTTTGTTATGATGTCACTAACACCCTGTATACTTTTCACCTCTGCTTACCCCTTCAGGGGTATGGGCACGTACAGGCGAGGTTCTGTGTTATTTTATTGTTTGTAATACACTTGTGTACAAAAAAATGACTTAAGTTTCGTTGTCATATTGTTTTGTCTTTCTCCGGTAACCTTGATAAATTCAAATTCAAAAACATCTTTATTCAGTAGGTAACACAGTTATACTTTGAATCGTTTTTACATAACTTTTCATCTGCCTAAAACTACTGCAGCTTCTCACAACCTCTATAGCAGGGGAAAAGAAGCTGCAAGAAAAACCTCGCCACAGGGCCCTAGACGTTCTTTTAAATATAGGTACATACCTATCTATAGTTTATGGCATTTTAATAAATTTTGTGGTTAGTTATATTCCCAAACCCGCAGTAACATTAACTGGAGTCGACTTTTTCTCCAAGATTATTTATAAGCTGCTTGTCTTCCCGGGCATGTCGTAAAAACCGACAAAGAGATTGTGTCCTTTATCATGATGGACTAATGTTATGGGCGATAGGCTGATCCCTTATCACCATAAGGTTCATCACATCCAGCTTACGACATCGTATCACAGTGGCTGCAAGTTGTCTTTGATTACTTGTGGCTCTGCCCACCCCATTAGGGATTACGGGCGTGAGTTTATGTACGTATGTATGTATTATTTATAAGTCTGTTGTTGCTTATTCTCAATTCTGTGTCCAGCTGAGAGGTGAAGTGTAATCGTAACTAAGCCTTTAAGAACGATGTCGTGTCGAGTAGATACACTAAGCCATATTTTGTCTCCTGCCCTTGGCTTATTATGAAATTTCCAAACGACATTCGACAATGGACCTTAAATTACCGGGCAATATTGACGATTTCGTAGAACACTCCGCTCCGTAGCGCCGCTACACGAGACGTAGCAGTGTCGTAGTCAGTTGGAGTCATGTAGCCGGTTGAGTTACGCGTCTACGTACAGCGTAGTGAAATCGCGAAAAAGTTTTTTTTGTAATTATTTTGACTTTCACTTTGGGAAACAATGGGGTCTTTCAACCAGTCGAAGAGGTTGAGGAATCTGCAAAGTATGAAAAGTGGCGCGATTAAACTACCGCGGCATTGGTCGAAAATGTTGGGACTAGTTAACGTGAGCAAGGCGTCAATTGAGGAAATATTGCAAGTAAGGATTCTGTTTTTAAAAGTAAAATAACAAACATTATTAAAAATAAAATAATAACAAACAACACATGTATGGACGGAAGTCTGAAATAAAATAAATAAATAATAATAATAAATAAAAATAATAAAACAGCTCCGTGGTGTCGTCACTCACCAACAGCTCGCCACAAGCTGGCCTGCGGAGACTAACTGCACTGTTGAATTCACCAGGTTCGCTGATGAACAATAATAAAATAATAAATAAAAATAAAAAAAAAACAAATATTTCAGACTTTCTCTTTTCTTCTACTAGAGTCTTTTACTAACACATGTATGGACGAAAGTCTGAAATATTTGTTTTATTTTATTATTTATTATTGGGTCTGAAATAAATAATAATATGTTAGTGTGCATATTAGTAACAAATAAAACAATGTTCTATATTTAAAAGTATACATATTTGCAGTATATAATTCTGGTTGAGTCCTAATTACGTCTAACTAGAATAGACACCCATCGTCTAATTTGTCATAGGACACTCATACCTATCAGCAATACCCCTCAAGATGCTGTGACCTAACTCTACTCAGTAAGAGTCGTGTTTCAGAATCCCTTTAAAAGTTTTGAAGACCCTAGTTCATCATAATTATCATATCACAAAAAATAAACCAACAAAAAATACAACGAAAATTCTTTGAGAGCCATATTATTATCACAATGGGATAGTTACCTAAGTCAAAGATAAATTATGAAATTCTGATTACAAAAAAAAAACAGATCTAAAGATGACAGAAAACGTTTTCTTTTTTCAATCTTAAACTTTATGATTTTAATAAATAAAATGTAACAATAAATGTGACATTTTTTCACGTATTTCTATGACGTCTCAGGTTGCTTTTTCATACAAATTCCATGGTAATTTCGTATTTTGAAGTTTAGTAAAATGTTACTGATTTTACTAGTTGGAGTCTAATTTATTATTTCACGAGTTCGATAATGTTACTTACATTAATTAAAAGATTCCAACCAAATCAACAACGGAGTCCGCTTACCTAACCTAAAGATTCGAAAGGTCCGGTTTTTTACAAAAGCGACTGCCTGTCTTACTTTCCAACGGGAGAAGGGAAAACTACTAACATTTATTCGAGTTAGAGCTAACATTTTACTACAAGTTAGGTTCTTTAATTACTAACATATTCTTCTTCTTCTATCGTGTGAGTTGTGAGGTGAATTACCAATCTCATCAAGCCTGGTGTCAGGGTTATTATTGAGCCGCCAAAGGCCCTTGATATGGGTCATGTAACGACTATTCACTTAGCGACCGGGACCAACGGCTTAATCTGTCTTTCGAAGCACGGATCATCTTACTTTCGGACAATCAAGTGATCAGTTAATGACCTAACCAAACTAGGAATTAGAAAGTGGTTATTGTGATATGGCCCTACCGGGATTCGAACTTGGAACCTCCGTATCGTAAGCCCAACGCTCTATCACTGGACCACAGAGGCCATTACTAAAATGTTGATGTAATGATGTCGTAATAAATAAAAATATTATTGTTATCAAAACCAGTCGTAGTAAAACCTGATAACAATTTCAATAATTACAAATTACAATACCACGTTGAAGCAAATAAGCGTAAGAAATTTAATTACTCAGTAAATTAATGCTTTTGTGAACGGATTTTCTATCCCCATTATAGGATCAAATACTTACTACAAAAAAGATGATGATAAATATTTAAGAGCTATTAAAATATTTTACTTATTATTTTTCTTTACCTTCATGAATATCTTAAATAATCTTTCTTTTAGACTGGCTTCTATTTCTACATTTTTTTTATCAAATTATGTGCTTTTTATTTTTTACACCATAAACAAAACTTATTTTTTTACATTACAATACAAATCTTACAGCTAACATATCATTTATTACTTTTTCTATTTTAAACTTATACTTTCTTAAGTAAGTACTATTTTTTTTCTCAATTAATAATTTGAGATTTCTTAAATATTGTGATCAAACACAAATCTTTATGACGTCTGATATGTGTTTCGACAAAACCTGGATTTGTTTGAATTTCCGGGTAAAAACTGACCTGGATAGTAATTTGCGTGTTAACTGCGAGGTTTTGTTAACAAAAATCTCAAATGAATGTATATTTTAAAAAAAAAGTGTCGATTTGTGAAGTATTTTATTAGTGACACACAAATACAGCATCACGCCTGTATCCCCGAAGGGGTTAGGCAGAGGTATACAGTATACTCCTATGCACTCACTCCTCACCATCTATGTTTAAGGTCCAAGTAAAAGGGGGCGCACCTGTTGCCATTAATCAGACACAAATTCTGGAAATCACGTGATATCAATTGTCTATGATCCAAATATGAATACATTTGTCAAGTATCATTTTAGGTCCCGATCTGGAGGTCCCGGGTTCGAATCTCGATGGGGATAAATCACAAAAATCACATTGTGATCCCTAGTTTGGTTAGGACGTTACAGGCTGATCAACTAATTGTCTAAAAGTAAGATGATCCTTGCTTCGAAAGGCACTAAGCCGTTGGTCCCGGTAATCACTTACTGATGTAAGTACGTAGTCGTTACATGAGCCATGTCAGGAGCCTATGGCGGTTCAGTAATGACCCCGACACCAGGGTTGATGAGATTGGTTGTCCACCTAACAACCCACACGATAGAAGAAGAAGTAAACAATAAATGTTGCAAAATTATGCTCGTAGATTAATTACAAATATTGCCAGGTTTTATATGTCAAAAAGTTGGGCAAAGATTTAAAGACGCCAATCATGAGCTCCTAATTGTAGACGAAGGATAATATTGCGTAACATAATACTGGATAATTACCAGTCCCGGGTATCACATACTCGAGCACGTCGTCACATGAGCCATGTCAGTAACCTTTGGCAACCGAATAATAATCAAAAAACTGGCTGATAACGTCGGTTGATGTCTATACAACCGAAGATAAGAAGTAAAATACTGGATTCGACAATTGAACGTCTTCAAGGTCCTCAGTTTGGTTAGGACTGTAGCAGAGTACAAACTCTGCACATACTGGCCTTTTGTTCGGACCATCATCATCGTAATTTAAAAATTACGAAATTCTCATTCCATTCCATTCGCATTTCCTTTCATTCTACTCACTTTTGATTCACTGCATTCCTACCTTCATTAAAACAACAAGTATATTTTATACTATTTAGGGCCGTGCCCTCTAATTCCTAAGTCTTGATTCTTTTGTGAAGTGTGTAATATTGTGAACTATGTATATTCCTATCCTGTTTGTGAAGTGTTTTTAATAAACTGTATATATTCCTGTTGCTGTTGCTTCTACTTTATCATCGTCATCACCAATCATTCTCCTACTCTGCCGGCACGTCGGGATACCATATCCTCACCCCTCAGCGTGCCGCAGGACATTACACGTTGATCACCTGATTGTTCTTAAGCAAGATGATCCGTACTTGGGAATGCACGTTAAGCCGGTCCCGGTTACTACGAGTACTCACCGATGTAAGCAAGGCGGCTAAGGCGGGTGAATAACAACCGTGACACTGGTTGGTGAGGTTGGTAACCCACACGGTAAAAGAAAACACTGGGATCGAGGTATCTGATCTAATGATAATAATAATGTCGCGCTGAAACCATGATGTGTTCTATGACACTCATTTAAGTTTTGTGAGAAATGTCCTAAAAATACTTAAGTCCAATCTAGTAAGTAATAAGTAAATTCATATTTTTTATTTTTATATTATTCTACTTTAATTTCACATTTGTCAGTTAAGGTTAAATAGAGACTGCTTTGTTAATTTAATTACTAATTTGTAGATGATATGTGAGACTGTCCTTTGTTTGGTAAGGACTTTTCAGGCTTGAATCACCTGATTGTCCGAAAAACTAAGATGATTCCGTGCTTCGGAGGGCACGATAAGCCGTTGGTCCCGGCTATTAGCCGTAAAAACACCTCCACCAACCCGCAGTGGAGCAGCGTGGTGGAGTACGCTCCATACCCCCTCCGGTTGATTGAGGGGAGGCCTGTGCCCAGCAGTGGGACGTGTATAGGCTGTTGATGATGATGAGATGATATGTACACTGTAATTGTCATATATACAGGGTGTTAGTAACATCGTAACGAATACTGAGGGGGATGATTCAGACCATGATTCTGAGTTGATATCAAGTGGAATTTTCCGTCGCAAAATTCATGTTTTTTTTAGTTTTTTTTTAATTATTTTCAATTCTATACTTTTGCGATGAAAAATTCCACTTGATATTAACTCAGAATAATCAGCTGAATCATCCCCCTCAGCATTCGTTACGATGTCACTTACACCCCGCACAAGTACATACTGTAGTCATACAAGTAGGTATGGGTGTTAGTGACACCGTAACGAATACTGAGGGGGATGATTCAGACCATGATTCTGAGTTGATATCAAGTGGAATTTTCAGTCCGAAATTTCAAGAATATTTTTGTTTTTTTTAAGTTATTTTCTGTTCCATAGTTTTGCGACGGAAAATTCCACTTGATATCATCTCAGAATCATGGTCTCAATCATCCCTCAAAGTTTTCGTTACGAAGTCACTAACTGAAATAATACTTATACAGGACACAATTACTGAAAATTTTCTTATACAGGTATAAGTATTATTTCAGTAATTGTCTTAGATTTTAATGTTTTATATATATAATGTAGTGGTACTTAATGAAATAAATAAATAAATTAATTAATTAATAATGTAACTGGGATGGTTTTCCTTTTGCTTGAAAGCTCAGGTGGTAGTCTTCTCTGTTAAAAAGAACCGGACCTGTCAGTGGCCTTGTGAGTGGACCTTGTAAACGTAGGATGACGCTAGGCAGGTGAAGATTATGAAACATAAATTTCATAATTTTTAATACTGGGTGTTTAGATTCATTAGAAGCAGCGTTATTTCTTGTTACGAACTTGCTTAAACTAATCCCAGACTAGAATTTAGTAAAGGTTAGGCTTTATACAAAGCCAGTGTGCGTGTAAATGGTTCTTTCTTCGCAATTCCCTGACAATTGGCATCCCTTGTCTTGCCACATGAAGGTAGGCTTACCAAATTTAGTTCGCAGAAATGACGAACCGTGTTCTGTAACTAGAGATTTTCGCTACATAGAGAGCAATTTCTTTTTTAACGTTTCCAATAGGGTAGTTTCCAACTAATCAAATCAGTTACTTTTTATTAAACGTCGAAACACGAAATTACTACAGAATTTGTATAAAAAAACAATCTGTGACGTTATAGAAAATCGTGACAAAATGTCGTATTACATTTTACATTATTAATATTCATTAATAAGTTAAATACGACACTGCGCTCCAAAACTCAAGTGGCAGATGTCGGAGAAAAATCCGCTAAACTGAAGTGGGAATGGGCGGGACATGTCTGCCGTATGCATCCGGAAAAGTGGGCCAAAATTACAACTGATTGGTCCCCACAGGGTCGTCGACGTCGAGGTAGACCACGACGACGGTGGAGGGACGAGCTGGACGCCTTCCGGCACACCTGGCGGAACGATGCCCGGGACAGGGAGGGTTGGAAAGAGAAGGGGGAGGCCCAGCAGTGGGACATGGATTAGGCTACAGAAAGAAGTTAAATAGAAAAAAGAAAACGAAAACTGTCTTTATTTAGTACTCAGAATTTCATAATTTATCTTTGACCTAGGAAACTACCCATTTATATAATTATTTCTACTAAACGAAGCATTTTTGAAATCAATATTAGGATTAAAATCTACCTCCTTCTTTTTTACTAATAGAAATATTTAACAAAAAAAAAACCAAAAAGAAACATTTGGAATCTATTAACTTATTTCACTTTTGATTTGTTTGTTTTAAACGGGATTTGAACCCAGGAGCTCCAGATTATTAGCCAAACGCTCATTCTTTGGGCCACGGAGAGCGTATATATTAAGCTGATGCATACATCAATATATACCTGCCTGATAGTTTCCCGACTCTTTGACTATCAAAGCATGCCAGATTTCAAAGCAAACACCTTGTGCTAATTACTGTTATCCATCCAATCTACTTAGTTTCCTGTTTATAAGAGGTACCTTTGAAATATTATAATTACAGAGTTAATTATAGGTAAGTCGGAACTACTAATACATAAATGATGGACTTTCCAATCGGCATTCCCAAAAATACGATAGATGGCGTTGTTAAGTTTTTTTTTCGTTATTAGTTCTTTTTTTTCATAGTTTTTAAATGATGACCATTTTTATTAGAAAGAAAGAAAGAAAGAAAGAAAGAAAGAAAATATTTATTTCCATATTGGACGCCACATTTACAAACTTACATTACAGAAATAAAAAAAATAGAAAAAAAAACAAAGACAAAAAGACAAATAATACAGACATTAAATACACAATGGAGGCGTCCAAAATAAAAAAAGGATCTCCCTCAGCATAATGCCGTGACACGTGCTTAGCACGGGCCGCGGCGCTGGTATTATGGGAGACCTATCGAACGTGAGCCACGGACACACCAAACTCAATTACGTACCTACTTATATACAATAAAGAAAACATACTATGATTATTATATTATTACACCAAGATACAATTACAACTTCCACCCATTATTATTCTGATCAAAATAAAGAGAAGCAATATAGCTAGCAACATCATTATATACATAATATGATCCAAATATCAAGCAACAATTAGTTTTATACATATATGCTTCTGCCATTACATTACGTTTTTGAACAATTAATACCCCAGCAACGAGAAAATAGGTAATTATCACGTTAAAAGTGAACAACGCCATCTATCGTGTGTTTAGGGAATGTCGATTGGAAAGTCCTTTCAATCTGACTAGCCCAATTGGGACCCAATTGGTACGTCCATCTCAAGATGAACTACGTGACCAACGTGATAGGTGGTAAGCCGTATCGCCGTCTATAATGGTCGAGCCAACTGTGTTAATTAATGACACATTCGTACAAATCCTGTTCCGGGGTTTGAACTTTACAAAAAACTTTACAAAAAAGGTTATTATAAAGTTAGTGATTATTTAGAAGATATGAATGCATGGGATTAACTGTCTGAGTACTGATATTAGGCAGCTAAATTACTCAATTGTATACCAATATTTTATGTTTATTTTTATTTTTTTAAAGAACGCCTAGGGCCCTGTGCCGAGGTTTTTCTTGCAGCTTCTTTTCCCCGGCTATACAGGTTGTGAGAAGCTGCAGTAGTTTTAGGCGGATGAGACGTTCGTTATGTAAAATTGACGATTCAAAGTGTAACTATGTTACCTATTGAATAAAGATATTTTTGAATTTGAATTTGAATTTGAACCGGCGATCTCCGCTGTAGAAGCAAGCCAGCGTACATTACCAGAGGCTTAATTAAGTCGGGAATAAGAAATTACATTTTGTATGTTTGTGAATCCTCAAGGTAGAACAGAGTCAGGAGTTGAGCGGACTACTTATTGATTTATTTTATTGAAAATTAGCTGACGTGACAAATGTCGTATCCTGTCCAAAACAAAATCTTTCGGACAAAAATAACACTCCATTTTTCTAGAATATTCCAGATTTCCTTCATTTTATTACTATAATATCACAACAAAGACCCTTATTTCTGCAGACACCTCCTAATTTTATTTTAAGTTGTCTATGTCATTATTTTTTCCGCCGAAAAGGAAAGAATGCGTGATTTTAGCAGACATTACATACCTTCCTTTGTGCGCAGAACAGGAAATTAGTATAACAAAACAATATTCTAGTACTTCAACTAGTACTCTAATACTCCAACTATCTTGGGCTTGAGTGTTTTGTCCACCAGTATCTTTTTCTTCTTGTGAGGCCCATGACCGAACTTATCAACCTTGGAATCAGGATTACTATTGAACCGCCAAGGTTCCTGACATGGCTCATATAACGACTACATAGGCAAGTGCCCTCCGAAACACGGATCATGTTACCAATCGGGTAATTAATCTGCAATGTCTTAACTATGGATCACAAAGTCAACAATGTTAGTGATACGACCCCACTGGGAATCGAACCCGGGACCTCCAGATGTAGACAATAACGTAGCGCGTGCAGTACCCTGTAACTATAGCGAACTTGTGGTTTTCTTTTTGAGAATTATACACAAAATAGTGATCTGAATTTATCAGATCGCTCAAAATCGTTTCATACTTCAAAGGACTAGAGGGGAATAATGTAACGTGAAATTAGATCCAAGGCTAACCGCACACTCGACACATCGGCTGCGCCAGCCAATCCAACATTCTAGTTCTTGGCTGCGTTAGTGTGGAGACACTTTTTTTAGACGTGACTTGCTGCAGGTTTGCCTCCCCCTTACTTCTTCTTAGCGGTTTTAAGACTAAAATAAGACCAAGTTGGGATGAGGTCACCACCCGATACAATTGGTGCGGGGTGGAGGAGTTACCATTATACCTTCGAACACCGATGCTCTAGATATAGAATACATTAGAATCTTTGGTATTTTCGCAAATATACAATTAGAACTAACAATAATTGGCGACATACATGAATTCCAACTGGATATTTGCAAAAAGATACAATACAATACAATAGGTACAATAAAATACAATACAAATACACTTTACAAAAAGTCTCTTAATTAAGTACATGGCAAATAAGATAATAGATTCTAGGATATTTTTGGTACTGATATTGATTTCCGGTGTTCAAAGAATTACCTCTGTGTACTTAGTATTTATTATACTTTGTTGTTATTTGTTTGTCAGTTCCATATCTCGAGCCTATGGAGTTTCGGACTTTTGGAAGGCGTGGGTGGGGCCGAAGCCAGCACTTAGAGGCCTATTATTATTATTAAACTCATTCTTGTCCACCAATCACAAAAAAAAAATGTTACAAAACTTAGGCTTGTCTTTAAAACTCTTCCAGGCAACCCCACATTCACAATTGAAATGTACCTTTACCTAAATGATAAAAATGTCTTCCTTATAAATAACTTGTAATGTATACCTTCATTAATTCAGATGTGTTGCTAATCCAGTTTCATGTCATTTCTTCTCTTCAGCCATAATACCTTCCGAAATTACGTCATTATAATAGGCTAGTTTCGAAGTAGTCAAATCAGTTACTTTTTACCAAACGTCAAAACACGAAATTACTATGGAATTTGTATGAAAAAGCACGCTGTGACATAGAAAAACGTAATAAAATGCCGGATTTATTATTACGTTTTTTATTAATAAATAAGTTAAATAGAAAAAAGGAAATGTTTTAGATCTGTCTTCATTTAGTAATCAGAATTTCGTAATTTATCTTGCACCTTTCTTCCGATTTCTGATTCTGATTTGGTATTCTATAGCTGTAAGTAAGTACCCCTCACGACTCTATGTCCGTCCGGTTGTCATACTTGCCATACTAGAACGCAAATAGTGTAGTGATCGACATTCCTAACATTTCACTTGTAGGTATTTGAGTAAACCCGGGTTTGTAAGGGACGAAACTGTTTGCGGCCTGATCAATTTCAAAGGTCTTCTTGGGGAATTTTGGGCACAATGTACTTTTTTGTACCTTCTACTCACACATTACAACCCCTATCCAATTGGTATAGACAGAACCATAATCCACGACTACAAACACAGGTCAATATACATCTACACTGTAAAAAAAAAATAAGTTGTGCCTTTGTCTCTCCTCATGTTGTCGTCATATTGTGTTTTTGTGTTATCCTGTGTACAATAAATTATTAAATAAATAAATAAGAATGTATGATAATATTAATTACTATATCCGGCAAATTAAGTAAATGTTATTATTCAGTTCACGAATTTCTTGGAGATAGAGATTGTGGTAGACTGAATAATTGATGATTTCCTTGCAATGTTACGCGGCCTTTTTTTTGTTGTGTTCCATTTACGTTTGATGGTAATGTGACCTATTTTAGCGTTGAATATTTATCTTGTGACATTTTTATTTTATTTTTTATTCTTTTAAATTTTTATCGTACTAAATTAAGAAATGTTTACATGTTGAATTCATTTATTTAATATTTTCTATAATTGAGGTTTGCTTTGTTAAACTTATTTTTTTGCTATTCTGTCTATTTCCGTATTTCGAAGACAATTCCTGTAATTGTTATGCCAATTAATACTCATTCACTAATTCATTCATTCATTCGTTAAATTTTTGGGGTAGGAGTGATTTTTTTTACAGCCACTTTTATTTAAGATGACCCGTTTGGTTACGTTACTATCATAACTTCCATCCATTCATCTTAGATCCATTCAACTTATCCATCTGAAGACAACTTGTCTGTGACCACTTGAGGCTCTGCCCCATTAGGAATTACGAGCACGACTGTATCCCAATTGGGGTAGCCAGAGGTACATTGATCGTTATGATGAACGGCCTCCGTGGGCTTACGATTCGGAGGTCCCGGGTTCGAACTTTGTGGGCACTGGTTTGGTTAGGACAAAGCAGGCTGATCACCTGATTGTCCGAAAGTAAGATGATCCGTGCCTTGGAAGGCACGTTAAGGCGTTGGTTTCGGTTACTGCTTTCTGATGTAAGTATGTAGTCGTCACATGAGGCACATCAGGGGCCTTTAGCGGCTCAATAATAACCCTGACACCAGGGTTCATGAGGTTGGTATTCCGCCTTATAACCCACACGATAAACGAAGTAGATATTTGTTGGTATACAAAGAGAATTTTACCTTCTCTACGTTGCTAACTCCAAGTAATATTAATATTATATCGAATATAATGTATCTTAATATCTTATTCAGAAGCCGTATAGTTAAACCTGGAGTTTTGAGGATTCGCCTTTACTCTTTAAGGGTGGGTGTGGGTGAGCCTCGCATGATTTTTGATGTGACTATAAACTACCTACTTAGATTAGCCTCGGATCCCTAGGGGTCATAATCTGATATACCACACTCTGGTCACTACTTTGCTTAATACATTGCAAAATTAAAAAAATAATCATTTTCATACTTTTGCGACGTAAAATTCCGCTTCATCAACTGGCTTCAATCAACTGTCAATGTTTACGTTACGATGTCACTTACACCCTATATTTTACACAAAACTTATTAGACTTTGTCGAATTCTATCGCCGGTAAAAAATTCAAAATGGTGGAAAACCAAGATGGCCGCCGATTCGAAGTATTCTACTATTTTGCTCAAATGTTTAGTTATTCGGATTGATATAGGAACGTGACATAATACAATCGAAGCTGCATTGAAAGCGACCGCACCACGAACCATCTACTAGATATAATTTACAGTTAAGGCATAGAACTCTTTATACTCAGTAAAAAAAGCCTTTAAGGCCATTAATGCTTTGGATAGTCTGTACTTGTTTATTTAGTCAATATTACGTTTCCTTTTTTTTAATGTTTTTTTTTTTATTATTATTAATTCTCTTTAAAGGGATGATTCCAACTAATTACAACGATTACTTACGTCAAGATATTCAGTAATCTGCATCTTTAATGTTTATCTTTGACCTTGGAATCATCCATATTGTTTGTTCTTTAATCGTTTGTATGTTTTTTTTTGTATGTTTATTATTTTTTATTTAAGTAAACTACCCTAGATAAATTAAAATGGAAGTAGTAAGTAATTTAAGTTACAGACCACATTGTTGTTAATTATAATTATTAATTAAGGAAACTATAGGTCTAAACTAATTACCATAATGTAATACTTTCATGTAAATGACCGTTTGTTTCTTAATATACATAAATAAATAAAATAGAATAAGGAATAATACTACGTATAGAACGGCAACTCTCCGCTCGCCACCAGCATCTGAGCCAGGTTTACCTCACCCCCTCGAAAATAGTTTAACTTGATTCGTATGGTGTCAGACGTCACACACACAGATGCGCGTGTACGATAATGTCAATGTGTACTGTCTGTGTAAAACGAGGTTGTTTGTATGAAGTGTCCGGGGTGTGGTTAAGGGGAATGGAAATTGTATTCAGTAGGCATGCTATGTGTATGTACTTTCGCACAATTTTATTGACTATCTTCAAGAGAAATACGTCAAACGATAAAAAAAAAAAATGCAGATGCAGCAATGCCAACTAACTCGGCATGCTGCCAAACTGACGTAAATACTGCGCTTATTATCTGTATAACACACACGATGGCCCCGATTCCTGCAGACACATCCTACTTAATTCTATTTTAAGTTAAACCTGTCATTTTCTTATCCGACTAAACGGAAAACAACTGTTAATTTTAAGTGAATGAATAACCCGGGCGAATAAAATAGGCATCTCACTCATATGCAACTCGCTTGACGTGTGCTGTCAACTTAATTCTGTCCGGTTATTGGCCAATGTAAAATTTCGGAAAGGGTGTTTTTAAATATCTGCCTAAAATTGACTCGTGTGAAATACATTTTATGCCTGTCGATTACCCGTCCCTTTCCTTTTCGGCGGATAAGAAAGTGACAGGTATAAGTAACTTAAAATAAAATTATGTGGTGTATACAGGAGTCAGCAGTAATACACTTGTATACCATGGGCCTAGCATGCCCGCCAACCCGTTTAGTTTTACAATAATAACCCTGACTGGTGTGTTCACCCTGGTGGGTTGATGAGATCGGTAACTCCAGTGGTGGCCCTAGTAAAATAATTAGGTGGAGCGAGACCTCATCCTTCATCACCTCACCCTTCAGCCCCTTAAAATACAAATATTTTCGATTACTTTACGGCTACCGAAATTTACCTAATTTAATATTTTAAAGAAAACTTTCTTACCTATTTACTACTGTTATAGAAGAGCGGGGTCTCTCAAAAAAAAAAAAAACATGTAAGAAAAGAAAATATATTTTCTTTATTTTTTTATTTTTATTTTTGAGGGTTGTGGGAGTTCGTCATCGACCTCAGAATCAACATGAGAGGACGTTGGCTGTAATAAGGTTAAATCATACCAAACTCACAGAGAGAGTGAGCACGCTTAACAATGCAAATGTCTTCTATTTGTCTTGCCACCAAATTTCATTTACACGCTGACTACACGCGTCAGTTAACGTGTTAAGGCGGAACTTTTATCATACACAGTTTATGATCATTATAATTAAAAAGAAATGTCCGTGACAACCAATAGGGTCGTGTTCTAGGTTAAAGATAAATTATGAAATTCTGAATACTAAATAAAGACAGATTTAAAACTAACTTTAAAAAAAAAAACAGTCTAGGGTTCTTTAGTTTTAAACGGTTGAGATGTTGACGATTGATGTGTAAAAAATGACGATTCAAATTTTTTTTTTTTTTGACGTGACTTATTGTAGATTTGCCGCAGATGGCATTAACTACTCAAAGTGGAAGTATGTTACCTACTGAAAAAAGATATTTTTGAATTTGAATTTTGAAAAAAGAATATAAGGGTTGCGCGCTATAACCGTAGTCCACGGGCATAGGAAACTTGTTATAAGTAAATTACATAATTTGCTAGTACTAATAGAATAACTTCTATTTTCACCTTTTGGCTCGTTGGTGAAAACTTAAATGGAACTTTTAATCATGTCGTCGCCGGTAGGAATGCAAATTGTTCGCAAGTTTCCGTATAATATAAAGGAGTAATTATAAGTATTAATTTGTTTCTGATATTTTTTTAATTGGAATGTAAATGTAATTTAGAACATTTTTGTCTTGATTGATGAAATAAATCAGGCTCGAATTGGTGTGAGGCGGAAAGACACCTGTGTATAGACATATCACGCTCATTCAGCGTTTATTGCTATCGACCCAATAGGGTCGATTAATTCTTTCAAATATTCTTGCTCTCAGACGACGCCCTGAGCCGAAGTTTGCGCCCTACTAGGCACCCTCAGGCCTGTTGTCTTAAATATTGTACCGGGCGAGAGCCCTCAGCGCTCCCCATGTGTCCGGCCAAGTAGTTAATGCCATCTGCGGCAAATATACAATAAGTCACATCAAAAAAAAAAGAGGAAAGAGGTTGGAAGGTCCAAGTGAGCGCGAAATGCGCGCCACACATGTATGAACAAATAGTTCATACTTCAACTTTGCACTCCACTCGTCCGCAAACTTACATACTCAGCTCCGCGATAGTATATTAAAAGGTCGTCTTGTGCATTATACCTGCAGGGCTAAAATCTAATATCGTCTTTTATGCAAGTAGATCCCTCCTTATCACAGGAAAGCTAAAAACCTTTTTTAAAAGAAATATTTTTATATGCAGTAAGTATCTATACGAAAAGAGTTGTAATGATAAAATTGCAGCCTATAACATAAAATATATCATCATCATCATCAGCCCAATAACGTCCCCACTGCTGGGGCACGCGCCTTCCCTATGGACGGATAGGGAGATCGGGCCTTCCACCATCACGCGGGCCCAGTGCGGATTGACGGTTATTAACGACTGCTAATGCAGCCGGGACCAACGGCTTAACGTGCCTTCCGAAGTACATAAAATATATATTTTACCGGTAAATTGGCTATGGAATTTGAGATTCGACACCAGGACCTCCGGATCGTTAGCCCAACGCTCAACCACTGGACCACAGAGGCCATAAAAACATAGTGTACATAGAGTCTAACGAGAAATGACAAAAAAATATGTATGTTGAAGTTAGGAAATATCAGTCGATCAACGCTAACATCGCGTCGTATGAAAATCAGCATATTATTGGAAAAGTAAGTATCAGGAAAATGATAAAAATAAATGTGTATTATACAAGATATTTCCTGGAGGAACATCTTGAATATCCGCTACACGATATGAAATAGACGTTTCCAGACACACGTTTTTGAGTTGGTGCATTATTTTTATACTACGGAGAAACCTTTTCAACCAACTAATTTAATGCTTTTGTCGAATGTCTTTTTTTAACTTTTTCGAAGAAATTGGGTGGTTAAAAAGGCCGCATTGAAACAATCCATCTAAAAAGCAATACTGCAATGTGACATTTGTGCATATAAGAGAAAGTGGGCATCATCATCAGCCCATTAACGTCCCCACTGCTGGAGCACGGGCCTTCCCTATGGATGGATAGGGAAATCGGGCCTTAAACCATCACGCGGGCCCAGTGCGGATTGACGGTTATTAACGACTGCTAATGCAGCCGGGACCAACGGCTTAACGTGCCTTCCGAAGCACGGAGGAGCTCGAGATGGAAACTTTTTTTGTGGTCACCCATCCTATGACCGGCCTTTGCGAAAGTTGCTTAACTTCAACAATCGCAGACTGAGCGCGTTTACCGCTTCGCCACCGAGCTCCTCAAAAGAAACAAAATGACAATTGCTTTCGATGAATTTGTGGCTGACTTTGCAAACTGACGTATCTGCAATGTTTTTCTAAAATAATTTGCGTCTTATTGACAATAGCAAAATTTCAGATTAGTGACGTCAGCGACGAATTGCTTCGATGTCCCCTCCACGCTTTCTTGACGGACGTTGAGATCCACGTTTTGCACATTAGCGACGTCGCCATAATCGTGCCCTTTTCTTGTGGCCAGGCCGTATCAGGCCGCAGCTGTTATTACTGGTCATGGTGCTTTCTACAAACATCTGTTTACACTAGGTGTCATAGACAGCCCCCTGTGCAGAGCCTGCATGGCTTATACATCCACGTACACCCTCACACACACTCACGCACACAAACACACACACACGCATGCACGCACGCACTCAGGCACACACACACACACACACACACACACACACACACACATACACACACATACACACACACACACACATACACACACACACAGACATACACACACACACACCAATTAAATTTCTTATTTTAAAACTTAAACATGTATACATAAACATAATTAATGTTAAGACATCCGGGAAGTACATCTGGAGCACTAGTGATCCCGAAACACAGGCTCTGGCTCATCTCGGGCACCAGTCTCCACTCGTACATACCCTTCAATTGTGCATTTTTTTATGTAACCCACTTATGTACATTGCGGAGAACAAATAAAAAGTTCAAATGAAAAGATTATAGAAGAGTCGCCATCTCCCGGGCCAGGCACCTTGGTCTGGCGGGGTGACTCCCTGGTGTAGTCAGCTACATCAGACGCTTATTAAATATCCTTGGGGAATCCGCAAAATAGTAAGTCTAAAAGGATCAACATAGTACACTGGAAACAGAGCCTTCATCTTTTTCCTAGCATTATGTTTTTTTCACAGGGTCCGCTTACCTAACCTGATTTGTCAAATCCGGTTTTTTACAGAAGCGACCTGACCTGATCTTTCAATCCGCGAAGGAAAATCCAGCCCAATACAGGTTAGGTCAGGATCCTTCACCGCTGAACTCGTGATAATCATTTATAATTCAAACGTCAATTCGAAAACAAATTCGACAATCATGGGTTTAGGTCTGTGCTGGTTTCGAACCTGCGACCTCAAAGCATTCTACCAACTGGACTACCACGGCTATCGATTAGAATCTTAAAAAACAAAATAGCATAATAGGTATAACTCCACTTAATTCTATCTAACTGTTTCGCTATATCAAGTGAAAAGTTATTCGACTAATTGGCATTCCAATCGACCTAGTGTGACCTCGATAAAATTAATGCAATCAACAAACAACCGCATCACGTGCCGATGACGATCAGTCCTTTGTTTCATATCATACCTAACGGCCTCCGTGGTCCAGTAGTTGAGTATTGGGCTCACGATCTGGAGAACCCAGGTTCGAATCCCGGAGGGGACATATTACAAAAATCACTTTGTGATCCCTAGTTTTGTTAGGACTTTACAGGATCACCTGGTTGTCCAAAAAGTAAAATGATCCGTGCCTAGGAAGGCACGGTCAGCCGTTGGTTTCGGTTACTACTTACTGATGTAAGTAGTCGTTACATGAGCTATGTCAGGGGTTTTTAGCGGCTAAATAAGTTATTATGGTGAGTGTTAACTCACCAGGGTTAGTGAGGTTGGTAATTCACCTCACAACCCACACGATAGAAGAAAAAGTACTACGGGTGGTCATCGAGTAAACTGTAAAAGAGCAGTCACGTACTATATTAACCCTTTCACGGGCAGATACCATGGGTCATTGATGGTTCATAATAGTATGACACCTTGGAATTGAAACGTCATTAGACGTTCTGTCCTTGAAAGTGTTAAGTACATAACATATTATATCTTCTTTTTGAAGTAAAAACCACAAGCATTTTGATGTGGTAGCACCACCCAAATCCCCTGGTAGTTGCGGCTTCCAAATATATCCCTCTCAGGGACGAAATTGAAAAGTATAGGCGCCCGAAGGATGTCACACACGATCCTGAGGGCCCGATTACTATAACCACAGAGGCGGCCAATCAGCTCGCGACAACAAACACTTCAGGATGCCGATATCGGCCACAACAGCGTGTTCCACGTTTTCCCTCAATCAGCGCTTATCCCTATCGACCCACTAGGGTCGATTTATTCTTTTAAATATAAATCAGTCAGGCCTGTAGTCTTACATTTTCTACCGGGGGAGGGGGTGTACTTACCCTTTTACCCTTTGAATAAAGATATTTTTTGAATTTTGAATTTGAATTTGAATTTTATTTTCCGGCCAAGTAGTAAATGCAGTTTGCGGCAAATCTACAATAAGTCACGTCAAAAAATCTAATGTGTCTTTTCAAAATTCAACAGTACCTTTACAGTAAATTTCTTTCAAATAATTTTAATCCGCGTGAAAATTTAGACCACAAATATTTGCCTGGATTGATATTCGCATGTATGTGACGTTTTTATGTTTCTCCTTTACGTCTTTTTACAAATATTTTTCTTACATTTACTCACTGTATTAATAATAAGTCTTATTAAAAAGGATGTCCAAATTAAGGATAAATTGTAATACCTATTTAATTGGTTCCTCAAGACACAGGCTTAGCCTAGTTTCGGGACCCCTGTTTATTTCAGCATTGTTATTATCTGCACTTGTTTTTATTGTTTGTTTTTTATGTCAGTTGCGAGGTTTTATTCACAAAAATGACATCTAAATGTGATCTTCAAAAAAGTCGCTTACGTTCACTATAAGACGCCATAAAATGATAATTTTTAGAACCCATGAAAGGATTTTACTGTAAACCCTCTAAAATTGAAATTCAGAACACGTCGGCTATCGACCATTACAGACGGCTTTACAGTTCACCGCCTTTAGGTCACCACAGAATAGAAGAAAGAAGACAGAAAGGCCCCCACTCGCATTTTGTATGAGAACCGCTGTCGCCGGTTCAACCCCGCTCTCTACTGCTTCTCAAATTCCATAGCCACTTTTCCAGCAATGTATATTTTATGTGATAGGCTGCATTTCTATTATTACTTTTCGTAAGATAATGTATACACAAGTTTTTTTTTGATAAATAGCCGATTATACTAGGGTTTTTAGCTTTCCTGTGATAAGATGGGATCTCCTTGCATGATAGTTGATATTTATTTTTTTACACCACTACCACTACTTAATTATTTAGTTATTGATCCTACAAAGACAATTGAAATGGATTATGTAATTACTGAGGAGCTCGGTGGCGCAGCGGTAAACGCGCTCGGTCTGCGATTGTTAAAGTTAAGCAACTCTCGCAAAGGCCGGTCATAGGATGAGTGACCACAAAATAAAAAAAAGTTTTCATCTCGAGCTCCTCCGTGCTTCGGAAGGCACGTTAAGCCGTTGGTCCCGGCTGCATTAGCAGTCGTTAATAACCATCAATCCGCACTGGGCCCGCGTGATGGTTTAAGGCCCGATCTCCCTATCCATCCATAGGGAAGGCCCGTGCCCCAGCAGTGGGGACGTTAATGGCTGATGATGATGAATTACTACGAGCTTAATTCAGCAAGTTATCCGGGAGCAATGGAGTCATCTTATTTATTGGACAAGGAGTTTGACTTCAGCCCGCAATATCATCGGGAATCGAACTCTGGACCTCCGTGTGGAGAGTCCAACGCTTTATCCGCTAGACCACGGAGGCCTAAACATTAATTTCCGACGTAACGCTATTTATAGCCGTTTTAACTTGCTAAAGGAAACTCTAAAAGGTAAGATATTCCTTTCAGTGACGTAAAAATGGAGTCCCAAAAGCGATATCGTAGACAATTGACAATATCGTTACGATCATTACAGGGGGGCAAAAGTGGCCACATTTAAGCAAGTCATCTAAAATTATTGCGCACATGAAGTGCACAAATGTCATAAAAATGATGTCAAAAGGCAATATTGTTTTTTTTTGATGAATTGCATCAGTTCATTTGCAAATTGCAATAATTTTAGATGACTTGATAAAAGTGGCATTTTTAACCGCCCTGTAAAGTTCTTCTTCTATAGTGTAGTGCGGTTGTGAGGTGGTATACCGAATCTCAATCGGTTTGAGTGTGTTAACGGCCTCCGTGGTCCAGTGGTTGAGCATGGGCTCACGCTCCGGAGGTCCCAGGTTCGATTCCCAGTGGGGACATATCACAAAAATCACTTTGTGATCCCTAGTTTGGTGAGGACTTTACAGGCTGATCACCTGTTTGTCCGAAAGTAAGACGATCCGTATTTCGCAAGGCACCTTAAGCTGTTGGTCCCGGTTACAACTTACTGATGTAGGTACGTAGTCGTTACAAGAGTCATGTCAGGGGCCTTTGGCGGTTCAATAGTAGCCCTGACACCAGGGTTGATGAGGTTGGTTATCCACCTCACAACTCACACGATAGAAGAAGTGTGTTAAGGTAACAGATAGAGTTATTTTCGTATTTATAACATGTAGTAACGATCTTGAAGCATAAGTGCTTCCTGATGATCAACTTTACATTAAAAATAAATTAATTTTGCGTTTGAACTATTATTCATGTTTGGATTATACATATATGATATAACGTGGTCTCCAGAATTTATGCCCGGTTAATGGCAATAGACTCGTCTTACATGGGATGCGCTTTATTAAACATAGCTGGCGGGGAGTACGTGAATACATAGGATATTAGTGACATCGTAACGAATACTCAGAGGGATGATTCAGCTCATTATTCTGAGTTAATATCAAGTGGAATTTTCCATCGGAAAGGTATAAGTAGAATTGAAAATAATTTTAAACAACTAAAAAAAATTATGAATTTTTTAACAGAAATTTGCGACATAACATTCCGCTTCTGAATCAACCTCCTTAGTATTCATTACGATGTATACAACTCTGATTACTATATAGACGTGAGATTGTTATAAGTTCTTTTCTGCTAAGAAAGAAAGGGCTTTTGAAGGCCCCGTAGGACCCCGATACCGACCAGGACCCCGATACCGACCCCGCCGGCATTGTCGACGATTTCCCTCAATTAGCGCTTATCACTATCGACCCACTAGGGTCGATTAATTCTTTCAAATATTTTTTCCTCTCAGACGACGCTCTGAGCCGAGATTCGCGCTCAACTGGGCACCCTCAGGCCTGTTGTCTTAAACGTTGTATGGGCCTTCAACGCTCCCCATTTGACCGGCCAAGTAGTTAATGCCATCTGCGGCAAATCCGCAATAAGTCACGTCAAATAAGAAGGCCCCGAGGTCCCGTGGTCGTTACGTCACTGATTCCGTTCTTGACGATCCAATTTGCTACAGTAGTCGTCTAAAATTCCACAAGAAGTAAAAATATTGGTAACTTAAGTAAGTACTTACCCTATTGCCTTTTAAAAGTTGAAAGGATTGTTAGCTACTCTCAAGTCGTATTAGGATCGTTAGATAGAATACCTCACCCAATGGAGCGTCAATATTAGGTATATTTTACTTTCTATTTAATTTTGTGTAGACGAAAAAAATATGCTAAGATTTATTACACAATTTTTATTTATCATATTGAACTAGCGACCTCGACTTTGCACGGGTGTAGTATAATATATTCAGTATCTATGTGATTTTGAAATCGTTCAAAAAATAAAACATTTTCCATGAAAACTTACACCCCCTTTTCACCCCGTTGTCTAAAAACCTTTAAAGTTCTTTATAAAATAAGTATTTTCTTGGAAACCCTATTAAAGCTATAAAAATTTTATATAAATATTTCCACCGCTTTTTATCCTCTTAAGGGGTCGCAAAATTCCGTCTTAGTGAGCACACCTACATCCTAAAAGGACTTGTAGTTTCTGAGATTTTGTAGTGAGCGTGTGAGTCAATTAGTGAGTGAACCCACTCGAGGGATATAAGTACTTTATTTTATTTGACGTGGCTTATTTTATAACTGCTGCATATCGCATTAACTTCTTGGCTGGACAAATGGGAAGCGCTGAGGACTCTCACCAGGTAACATGAGAAGCTAATATTTATTTAGGTATTTTACGACTTTCGATGTCATGCCAGATGTTTGCCAGCGCGCACATGCGCGCTCCACAGAATCAATTTTGAATTCAAATTTTCAAACTCTAGAATTCCGCTTCGCTTGCAACGGGTTTGGCAAACACAACACGCCACTCAACATCCGTGTGCGTTTGAACAAAGTTCTTTGAACAAAGACCTGCATTTTGTACCTAAATTTGTTACACCGTGGTAGCCCTGTTCGGAGAACACCTGACTAACATTCTAGTGTCACGGGTTCGAATCTCGGCTCGGGCTTAAAACCACTGAATTCGACTTTATGGGTTTGAATTCATTTTGGGATCATCATCATCAATTTAAGAGCCACGCTCTTGTCGGTGTAGCATTTTCCATTCCAGTCTATCAAAGGCCAATTCCTTGACTTCCCTATAAGACACGACGTTAACCTTTTCTTTAATCTGTTCCATGTAAGCTCTTCTTGGTCTTCCCCTTCCTCTCTTTTCTTCTAGCTTCCCTTCTATGATGTTTTTAATGAATTCGTCGTGTCTTATTAGGTGTCCAATCATCTTGCCTCTTCTGTCCTCAATAATTCTCAGTATTTGTCTCTTTTCCCTTACTCTTACTAGCACTTCCTCCTTTGTAACCCTTTCTGTCCAACTTATCCTTTCCATCCTCCTCCAACACCACATTTCAAAGGCCTCGAGTCTCTCTCTGTCCTTCTGTGTCAGTGTCCAAGTTTCACATCCATAGAGGGCTATACTTTGGGATCATAGATTATTGATATCACGTGGTATATAGGATTACTGCTCGGTTAATGGCAAAAGGCTGGCCCCCTATTACATAGGACTTAAACATTGTACTTTTAGGTGATATTTTAATTACCTTTTGTTCCAATTGTAAAATATAATTTAATATAGTATTCATTGAACCCTCGTGACTCGTTTCGTAACTCACTCCCACGCCATCAAATGCTATTCAGTATACATTATTTTATTCGTTTTCGTCATCCAATCGATAATCTTATTAAACTAAGAGCCTTATTGCATTTTTAAATTTATACAGTTGCTAACCCTGCATTTCCAAGCTTGTATCATAGAATTCTGTTTGAATTGTAGCGTTGACAGTGACTTTCCGAACGGCGACCCGCGCTACGGCGAGTGGTCTTATTTTCCCTTTACATCGAGCGAGTTTTGACGTTATTGTACAGTTATATGGTAAAAACTGTTTTGCTTAACCCGAAGCGCTTTTGATTCTACTACTACATTGTTTCAACCCAAATAGGCAAGGATACAACAAATACAGGGGCGCACTGCTTAATTCCACCATAGAATAAATAATGATTACTACGCATAGAACGGACACTCTTCGCCTCGCGCCAACACCAATACCAAAATATTTTCTCTATTCACCGAAATTGGCCGCGATTAGTTTACCAACTGCAAGTTAGGTAATGAAGGCGATTACTCCACCGACAAGAGCGCAGCTCTTAAATAAAGAGAGAGAAGTTACGTAAACACTGGACACTGCAGTGCCCAAGGTATGGCGAATAGCGATGGACTATTGCTCCTGGGTACTGTAGTAACCAAATTGAAGAAACCGGTTATTCTAGTTATTCAATGTGAGTAAGCAACCAACCGCTAAGGTAAGGTAATACATACCTACTAAACAGCAGTCCAAGAACCTACCAGGTTAATTGGTATTGTAAATTTATTTTAATTAAACTGTGATAGAATTTATACAACTCTTCGTTCCCAAAGGCAACGCTTTAAAAAGGGTCTATAGACGACTACATTAATTATCTCGTTTAGCCTCATAGTTTTAGAAGCAGCCATGGTAGCCCAGTTGGTAGAACGCTTGCCTCTCACTTTAAGGTCGCAGGTTCGAATCTCGTTACAGGCCTAAACCAATGAGCGGTGAAGGAAAATATCGTAAAGAAACCGACATTCCCGAGAAATGCATTTTCGTTGGTATGTTACCTATCCAGTATTGGGCTGGTTTTCCTTTCGTGGGTTGGAAAGTCAGACACAGTCGTTTCTGCAAAATACCGGACCTGTCAAATCTTCAGGTTAGGTAAGTGGACCCTGTGAAAAACGGGACAAAGCTAGGGAGATGATGAGGCAGTTAGTTTTCGCCCGTGAAATCATTTTAAAAAGTTAATTGTCATATTTTTGAAGTGAATATTACCACCGTTAACTTCCGGGAGGCAGTTAGTTATTTACATAGAAAGAAACATTTATCACTTCATCTATCCATCTATCAGTTAGTTATTAAATAACTTATCGTAACGTATACGTAGTAAGTACATTGATTTAAAAGATGTATTGCTGTTGCAGTTTCTTGTCATGTCGTCTCCTCAGCCATAACGTCTGGCGAGAAGACATAGAATAAAAAAAATAAAATGCCATTTCACATGTTATCTATGATAATTATTAAACTGTAAAATAATCTAAAATAAAACAGTTTTGTTATTACAACAGACATGGATAAGTGTACTGTCTTAAAACAGTTTTACAAAATTATTATTTACTTATCACATCGAGAATGGCACCCAAGACTTTTAAATAGAGATATATAAACGTTCGACCACTGGGCGAAAGAGTAAAGGAGATTACCATAAAAGTGAGAAAAGAATTACATACATACATACATACATAAACTCACGCCCGTAATCCCTAATGGGGTGGGCAGAGCCACAAGTAATCAAAGACAACTTGCAGCCACTGTTGATACGAAGTCCAAAGATGGATATGATGAACCTTATGGTGATAAGGGATCACCCTATCGCCCATAACATTAGTCCATCATGTTAGAGGACACAATCCCTCTGTCGGTTAATAGTGAGAAAAGAATTCTCACTATTATATAATCTTTTATCTAATAACGACCAGTTTCAGGAGGGCTAACCCTCGAGTGGTTTATAAAGATATGCTGACAGTCTGCCCGTGCGGTAATAAATGGCTCCTTTCTTACATAAAGCTTAAAAAAGAGAAAATAATTCAGTCAGTTAAGGTGTTACATAGCACGTATATATGACCATGGAATAAAAAAACCAAGCATGCTCAATCTTATGACAAGGCGCCATTGCTAGCCCTTTGATGACGTAAGTGTTACCAGGTCGTGAGAAGCTGCAGTAGTTTTAGGCGGATGAGACGTTCGTTATGTAAAAATTGACGATTCAAATTGTAACTATGTTACCTGCTGTATAAAGATATTTTTTTGAATTTGAATTAAATTGGTATCTCCATTTTATTATTGAAAATTAAGTGAATTACTGACTAACGTATTTAGTTACTATTCTTTGTTACATATATAAAAATCAATAAAACTGTAAGTAAGTAAGTAAATCTTTTACTAAAAGTTCAAAATTTCCTTGCAAAGTAAATATAAAAACATTGGTCGTGGGTAAAAGGAGGTTTATGTGTTTGACCGCTATGTATGTATGTATATATGAGTATGTGTATGCACGTCTTTCTTTCTTTCTTTCTTTCAGATACGTCAGTTATCGATATCAAGGATGACATCTAAAATTATTGCAAGACCGTATTTTGTACCTATCTCTATCCCGTCTACTCTTTCTTGCATACTGTGCAATCATAAAGAGTAGTATTAGGAGTGATAACCTAGCCACGTTTCCTTCTCATCACAACAATATCACATTACGTTCTTCTATCGCCGCTGTAACTTTATTCTTGCGACTACAGTCTTGTAGAAACTTTTTGTTGAGAGTATAACATTTCCTTACAGCTCCTTGAGATTACGTTTAACTGAAGGAGGTTCTCAGTTCGACAGGAATTGTATCTACTTTTATAATTTGTTTGTCCTTATATCGTCTTCTGCTTTAAGTATTATATAAAAAGCAGTAAAATATATTTTTTTTTTCATTCTACTTTTTTGCGCGCTACACTGCAGCTATACAAGTGTACTTTATCCTCTGCCGAAGGTTGCCTGGAAGAGATCGCTCTTAGCGATAAGGCCGTCTTTGTCCACCTTAGAATAAAATAGAATAGAATAAATTTCTTTCAGGCAACCTTAGAGTGAAAGAAACTGTAAAATTATTAGTGGTTTTTGAATTAGGTAGTTATAATCACTACATAGTATATTAAGACAAAGTCGCTTTTTCTGTCCCTATATCCCTATGTTCGCTTAAATCTTTAAAACTACGCGACGGTTTTTGATGCGGTTTTTTTTGAATAGTGTGATTCAAGAGGAAGGTTTATGTGTATATTATAATCCATTAAATTGTGGAGTAATACTGTTAATTTTGAGATTTTTAATGTGATGTCGTAAATAATTTAATTTTTTCCTCAGTATTGCATCCGAGCGAAGCCGAGGTGAGTCGCTAGTAATGAATATAATGATAAACGTATGTGATTCCATAGACCCAAGACATGGCGACGACATACAAATAGTGCTAAAAATTAATATTTTATTAGCTTTTTTTCATGTTCTTTTTTTGTCCGCAGGCAGCGGAAAGTGGGAACGTCGAGGATTTTATGAGGCTGTACCTCAGCGAGCCGTCTCGGTTGGCAGTTCGCGACACTAGAGGGCGCACCGCAGCGCACCAAGCCGCCGCGCGCAACAACACGAACATACTCCATTTCATCAACAACTATGGCGGAGGTAAGACTAAAACATTTTACAATACAATACAATACAATACAATACAATACAATACAATACAATACAATACAATACAATACAATACAATACAATACAATACAATACAATACAATACAATACAATACAATACAATACAATACAATACAATACAATACAATACAATACAATACAATACAATACAATACAATACAATACAATACAATACAATACAATACAATACAATACAATACAATACAATACAATACATACAATACAATACAATACAATACAATTACACTTTATTGCACCAAACTAAAAATAAATAATTACAAAAAGTCTCTTAATTAAGTACATGGCAAATGGCGGCCTTATCGCTTAAAGCGATTTCTTCCAGGCAACCATAAGGTGAGGTAAAATGTAAAAAATAATAATTGAAAGATTGCGGGTACAAACTATAAGTACAACTACATTCATTCATCATTTTACCGCCTGCGTTAGGCTCACGATCCGGAGGTCCTAAGTTTGAATTTTGAATTTGAATTTTGAATTTTTGAATTTTGGAGGTAAATATAAAACATTTACCGCCTGCGTAAGACTCACGATCCGGTCCTGAGATAGAATTTTGAATTTTTTGAATTTTGAATTTTTAATTTGAATTTTGGAGGTAAAACTAAAACATTTACCGCCTGCGTTAGGCTCACGATCCGGAGGTCCTAAGTTTGAATTTTGAATTTGAATTTTGAATTTTTGAATTTTGGAGGTAAATATAAAACATTTACCGCCTGCGTTAGGCTCACAATCCGGAGGTCCTGAGATAGAATTTTGATTTTTTTGAATTTGTTTGAATTTTGAATTTTTGAACTTTGAATTTTGGAGGTAAGACTAAAACATTTACCGCCTGCGTTAGACTCACGATCCGGAGGTCCTGAGTTCGAATCCGGGTGGGAACATAATAAAAAAAAACACTTTGTGATCCCTAATTTGGTTAGGAAATTGCAGACTGATCACCCGCACGCATATTTAAAATTGAGTTTTTTCAGAAACTGTGAAAGTGAGTTAAGCGGGAGTTTTACTCTTATATTTGTAATTAAATAAATGCACTATTGAATAGGAGCTCGGTGGCGCAGCGGTAAACGCGCCCGGTCTGCGATTGTTGAAGTTAAGCAACTTTGGCAAAGGCCGGTCATAGGATGGGTGACCACAAAAAAAAAGAAATCATCTCGAGCTCCTCCGTGCTTCGGAAGGCACGTTAAGCCGTTGGTCCCGGCTGCATTAGCAGTCGTTAATAACCACCAATCCGCACTGGGCCCGCGTGGTGGTTTAAGGCCCGATCTCCCTATCCATCCATAGGGAAGTCCCGTGCCCCAGCAGTGGGGACGTTAATGGGCTGGTGATGATGATGACTATTGAATAACAAAATAAAATCAGGATGAAAAAAATACTGTGTATCGTAAAGAAAGCTTTGAAGGAGGATGATTAAGGCCATGATTTTGAGTTGATATCAATTGGATTTTTCCGTCGCAAAAGTATGGAACGGGAAATAATAAAAAAAACACTACCAGTTACTTGAATTTTCCGACAGGAAAATTCCACTTGATATCAACTCAGAAACATCCCCTAAGTATTCGTTACGATGTCACCAACACCCTGTATATTTCAGAAATAACTTTTTTGCTGCCTTCCAAACGATTTCTTACAAGTTAATCATTAACCCCTCCTCGCGCGTTGTATTTCGTTTGACGTAAATAAACATCCGTTATAACTTCGCGGAACTTCCGCAGTAACGGACGCGAAGTCCCGTCACAGCCCTAATTTTGAAATATCCGTACCTCCTAAAATCAATTTAAGGAACAATGTGGTAATTAATTTAATACCATTGGCAGTGCTTTGTCTAATAGTTTTGCTATTTGCCCATTTGCCCTGTATCCCATCAGACATTGCTACACACCATTAACTCCTTAAGCTTGGTCCAGATAATATATCACTGTGGCATATCGTATCCCCATATAGTGAAATTCTATCGATGCTTCGTTTAATAGGTACCTATCAAGCTTGTGGGTGGACAGTGGACATCTCGATTTAACAGACGCGAGATGGACCAGACAGTTTTGCGATATTTATTTAACATACAATGGCCCCGATTCCTGCAGACACCTCCTTTAATTTTTATTTTAAGTTATATCTGTCATTTTCTTATCCACCGAAAAGGAAAGAGACGGGTGATTGAGAGAGAGAGAGAGAGAGAGAGAGAAATGTTTATTTTGCAAAACTGCACACACAAAAATCAAGCAAAAAACAAAGAAGAAGAAAAAAAAACAGTAAGATCTTACAATAAAAATAAAAATTACAAACAAAGATACATACAAAAGTTGTGTGCAGTCAGGAAAAAGGGGTACGACTCAGCGATGTGCTTGCTTCATACAGTATGGAGCAAGCGCTGTTATTCTGCCGCCCCCTTCTCGTCATTCAAATCCCAAGCAAAGATTGTGCGCATAATAGTAAAAGTAGTACACGTATTGTGTAAAATAAAAATACAAAGTTATGTGAGTGTAATACACTTTCAATATTAAATTATAATTGATAAATAAGTTAAAAATTGTTAGTTTCAACGAATAAAATAAGGTCATAAACGTAAAGAATAAGGTCATAAAAAAAGGAAAAGTATGATTGACAGCTCATAATTTTCAAAATAATGAGTACGTTAATGAATAACCCAGGCGAATCAAAAAGATATCTCGCTGGTATGCAAACCGTTTGATGTGTGCTGTCAACTTAATTCTGTCGGGTTATTAGCCAATGTAAAATTTTGATAGGGTTGTTATAGATTTTGTGCTTAAAATTGACGTGTGTTTCATAGATCATCATTGTACGACATCGTACCTGTAACTACCCCAATTGGGGATAGTCGTGTCCTATTTTAAGAAAACAAGCAAAAATACTTTGCGATAATTTGCGGAGCGTTGCTTGTATTGGGGATAATTCTTGGTCCTAGGAGAAGATTGATCGTTTCTGACGAAGCTTACACAGGGTGACGTCACCACAGTGACATGAGACAAATGTCGCTCGTTGATAGAGTGTACAGATAGACAGAAGCTGATAGAAGAGAGTGGATACGAAGCCCCTCGACATCGTCACGTCCACATTCCATCACTACTGTTTGCTTCTGACCACAGATTACTAACTCTAGTGAGTCGATAGCGATAAACGCTGATTGAGCGAAATCGGTCGTGGTTGTCGTCACGTCGCGAAATCGTCGACCATGCCGGCGGGGTCGGTATCGGGGTCCTGAAGTGTTTTGGTGTCGCGAGCTGATTATAGCTAGAGTAATCGGGTCGCCGATACTTTTCAGTACCGTCCCTAAGCGGGATGTATTCGGAAGCCGCAACTACCAGGAGATTTGGCACTACACCCTGGTAGTCCCAAATCAGAGTGGATCGTACTGATTCTTTTCCCAAAACAGGGGTTTTGGTAAAAGACACTCACTCACTCTGAATCGGCGTGCGATTAATGAATGTAAAGCAAGATAAGTTATGTGTGTATGGAGCATACTCCACCACGTTGCTCCACTGCGGATTGATGATGTTTTTACGCGTAATAGCCAGGTCAAACGGCTTAACGTGCCGACCACATAACGTGTATTCGAAATATTTACTCTTTATTTATCAACTGCATAATATTTTTTTATAGTTTCTTATACCGTGCATATTATTAGTTTTAAAACAAATCTAGGATGTTTCACAAAGGACCCTTTGACAAACTTGAATAAATAAGAACAAGTTTAGTTATTATGAAGTTACTTTAAAGTTGTAACTCCGGAAGTTTTAACTGGAAATATAAATGGACTATCGTTACATAAATGAACTGTTATTGTTATTGGAAAATAAATAATTAACAAGCAAAGTTATTGTAGGATTTTGCGTAATTAAGTTACTAAAGAAATAATGAAGACTGAGGTAATGCCTTCAAATATAACACATATTATTATAAAGATAAAGCTATGGCTTTATAAAGCTATGGCCCTATGGTATGCCATAGGGTTCTTCATGATTGCCAGATGACTCTTACATAGTAGGTGTAGGTAATAGGGCAACGAAATATTGAATGTTAGTTGTAAACACGAGATTAGGATGCACTGCCGCCATAGGATATTTTCGGGGTACCGGACAAGGAATCGGCAGTCCAACGATGCTGGAAGTTGTATATACGCGTCACGCTGTGTAAACTTCGATAGCGCGTTTCAGGACTGCATTATTGAATGGTGGCGCCATCTGTTGCATGTGGGCGGAACTAGCTGGTCAACTAGTTAGGTCCGCCATACATGCTTCAGGAACTTTTACAAAACATAGTGATAACATTCTCATTGAAGTTTGTTGCACTGTCGAGTCCATCGTAATAGTGAATTATATTATCTCGTATCAGATAAGGATCGATGAGTGCGGAATCGTCATAATCTGTCAGACTTTGTGCAATGATTAGACCATTAGGCAAACAATCTGGAGGTCCAGATTCCATTCCCGAGCACACTCCACGCTGTACGGGTTGCTGGAGATATTTGGGCTAGCAGCCCGAGACCAATGACTTAATGTGCCTTCAGAAGCACGAAATCCGCTTACACTTTCTCAAATCAGGTATGACGGCTTTCAAAAATGGACTATTAAATAAGCAGCGTGGAATATGCTCCATACCTGTTCCGGTTGAGGAGAGGTCTGTGCCTTGCAGGGCGATGAATATAGGACGTATAGAGGGGGAAAACACGCATGCGTGTAAGGATGACGTTTCGCGACTGCATCGATGCTGCAACGCCGCGCTTGCAAAAAGTCGCAGTGTGTAAAGGGCCTAAGAGACACATAGAAAGACAGACTTCTTTTATCGTGTGGGTTGTGAGGTGGATTACCAACCCCATCAACCTTGGTGTCAGGGTTCATATTGCGCCGCCAAAGGCCCCTGACATGGCTCATGTAACGACTACTAACTTACATCAGTAAGTAGTAATCGGGACCAACGGCTTAACGTGCCTTCCGAAGCACCGATCATCTTTCTTTCGGACAATCAGGTGATCAGCCTGTAATGTTTTATTACCAAACTAGGGATCAAGAAGTGATTGTCGTGATGTGTCCCCACCGGGATTTGAACTCGGGACCTTCGGATCGTAAGCCCAACCCTCAAACCGTTGGACCACGGAGGCCGTTAAAGACAGATACAGTCATCAATAAGCGTAATTTTGCCCCGAAAGCTTATTTGTACAGTCCATTAAAGATATTGGTTTTGTAGACTACAGAACTCATGGCTACAAGTAACGAAGAAATATAATAAACTTTTTCATTTTTCATTATAACCATCAAATTAGTAAGAACTATTGTGTGGTAAAGTAATTGCGATTTCTCGTTCGATGAAAATCGTAAGGCTTTGGGCTAATCAAGGCGATTATTATATTGTTATGTATGTTACGTAGACGATCCGTCCTTCGGAAGATACGGTAATCCGTTGGTCTCGGTTACTACTTACTGATGTAAGTACGTAGTCGTTATATGAGTCATGTCAGGGGCCTTTGGCGGCTCAATAGTAACCCTGGTGGGTTGATGGGGTTAGTAATCCACCTCACAACCCACACGATAGAAGAAGAATAGTGTTATTTATAAGGTGTAGTAGTTAGTTTGATTTTATAGTCCCAGTCAATAGTCCGAATTTTGTTTGATATTTGACCACAGTTAGGGCACTATTTCGTATACTTTATAGATAGATAGATAAAATACTTTATTGAGCACAATGGACACAAAATACAGAGATAAGGACAACATATACAGAAAAGCACAACAGGCGGCCTTATTGCTCATGCAGCAATTTCTTCCAGGCAACCTTTGGGTACAGGAAAATTTTGTACAAGTATAATAATAGCGGGTTAGTGCATTCTAACAAAATAAATAATTAAAAGAACAACCTACATAAAATAAGTACATTTAACTACATATATACAGGGTGTTAGTGACATCGTAACGAAAATTTGAGGGATGATTCAGGCCATAATTCTGAGTTGATTTCAAGTGGAATTTTCCGTCGCAAAAGTATGGAACGGAAAATAATTTAAATAAGCTCTAAAATTTTCATGACTTCTCCGACAGGAAATTCCACTTGATATCGACTCAGAATCATGGTCTGAATCATCCCCTTCAGTATTCGTTACAGTGTCACTAACACCCATACCTACTTGTATGGCTACTGTATGTACTGCTTGTATGGGGTGTAAGTGACATCGTAACGAATACTGAGAGGGATGATGCAGCTGATTATTCTGAGTTAATATCAAGTGGAATTTTCCATCGCAAAAGTATAGAATTGAAAATAATTTAAAAAAACTAAAAAAATAACATGAATTTTGCGACGGAAAATTTCACTTGATATTAACTCAGAATCATGGTCTGAATCATCCCTCTGTATTCGTTACGATGTCACTAACACCCTGTATATATATATTATACATAAATATATAAACTATATAAATATATATATATACTCCACTGTCTTATTGTTACTTTTAGGTTATTTTGTAAGTGACTTTTCTCTTGTAATGTGATGATAAATGTTTCTTCCTTCCTTTCTTTCTAAGTAATATTTAAAAACAGTTGTAGATTGTTTTAATTTCGTGGTCTAACACATTCTCCTAAGACACAGGTGTATCTTCACTTAATTCAGAAGTAAGGGTTCATAATCATACTGTTGATAATGAGGGACTTTCCAGGCTCTCTCTCTCTCTCTCTCTCTCTCTATTTAAGAGCTGCGTTCTTGTCGGTGGAGTAATCGCCATTCCTCTCTTCTTCCCGCCAAATCCTTCAACTCCTAATACGATACGACCTGCACCATCTCTTTTATTTGTTTCATAAATGTTCTCCTAGGTCTACCCCTTCCTCTCTTCCCTTCAATTTTTCCTGCTATGATGTTTGTTATAAATGAATCGTGTCGTATCAGGTGGCTAATCATATTTCCTCTCCGGTACTCTATAGTCTTCATTATGGTTCTCCTTTCTTCAACTCTTTCCAGCACTTTTTCATTTGACACCATTTCAGTCCAGATTATACCCTCCATTACCAGGCTACGTTCCCCAAAAAAGTATATATGGCGCTGTACACATTTCCCTTCGTTTAACCTTCTTACTTTATGGATAACAGACTTAACTTTTATCTTTGGTTTTGGGTATAAATTATGACCTTTGTAAAATATAATCTAATGGCAAAGGATGTAAAAATAATTCTTGCATAATATTTAGATTGAATACGTAAGTATAGAATTATTTTGCTACCTACATTACTTAACATAACATAACAAATACTTTATTGCACAAACAGGAAAAAACAAAATACAAAATAAAAGAGAAATAGAATACTTCCCTTTACTTCTCTTCCTCTCTCCTTCTTTTCTTCTTTTTTCTTTTTCTTCTTTGTTTTCTTTTTTTTTCTTTTACTTCTCTTTATTTTAATCAGAATAATAATGGGTGGAAGATATACTTAAAAAGAAAGATAAAAGATGCATAATTCGTTTCCTTTATGTTTTCCAACTACATACAGGGTGTTAGTGACATCGTAACGAATACTCAGAGGGATGATTCAGACCATGATTCTGAGTTAATGTCAAGTGGAATTTTCCGTCGCAAAATTCATGTTATTTTTTTAGTTTTTTTAAATTATTTTCAATTCTATACTTTTGCGATGGAAAATTCCCCTTGATATTAACTCAGAATAATCAGCTGAATCATCCCTCTCAGTATTCGTTACGATGTCATTTACACCCCATACAAGTACATACAGTAGCCATACAAGTAGGTATGGGTGTTAGTGACACTGTAACGAATACTGAAGGGGATGATTCAGACCATGATTATGAGTCGATATCAAGTGGAATTTCCTGTCGGAGAAGTCATGAAAATTTTAGAGCTTGTTTAAATTATTTTCCGTTCCATACTTTTGCGACGGAACATTCCACTTGATATCGACTCAGAATTATGGCCTGAATCATCCCTCAAAGTTTTCGTTACGATGTCACTAACACCCTGTATTAATGTGTGTATATTTTAATATTGTAAATGTATACCTATGTGTGTCGTAGGGTTTACCTTCCTCTTTTATCCTCCATGGAGGGTAAACGAAAGCAAATCTGTACAGCACCAACTGTTTTTTTTTTTTGGGAACGCAGCCTGCAAAGTTCCTTGTTGATTCTGGTATTTGGACACTTTAGTATTTTTACATAATTTCATTATTTTATCTTTCAGATCTGAACTGTCAGGACAACAGTGGCAACACTCCATTGCATGTGGCTGTGGAGAATGAGGCTTTGGATGCGATCGAGTTCCTTCTGCAACAGTAAGTACGCCAAGTATCAAAAGTAATAGTGTAACTTCAGAAATATATAATTATATATACTTGTAAGATGGGCTGGGTGACTAAGACACCAAACACTTTAGGACCCCGATACCGACCCCGCCAGCGTGGTCGACGACTTCCCTCAATCAGCGCTTATCGCTATCGACCCAGCAGGGTCGATTAATTATTTCAAATATTTTTCCTCTCAGACGAGACGCCCTGAGCCGAGGTTCGCGCCCAACTGGGCACCGTCTGTTGTCTTAAACATTGTACCGGGTGAAAGCCTTCAGCGCTCCCCATTCGTCGGGCCAAGTAGTTAATGCCATCTGCGGCAAATCTACAATAAGTCACGTCAAAAAAAATATGGGTGACTAAGTCAGTTTTTTTTTTGTACTTTAATCATTGATGTATAATAATGACTTAAAGTTTTAATTTAACCTCTATGCCGCCATTTTAAAACCTTTATACTTAGATGACATCGCAATGAGACAGATAATATTTTAAATTTGTCAGAGAACAAATTTAAAGCTCACATGAAGCTTACTTTATGTAAAAAAGCCTATTATAAGATTAATGATTACCTAAATGATAAAAATGTCTGGTATTGAATGTGTTCCTCTAGTTATTAAATAACTTGTAATGTACCCTCATTGATTTAAAAGATGTGTTGCTGTTGCAGTTTCTTGTCATTTCTTCTCCTCAGCCATAACACCTTGCGAAATGACGTAAATTCAAAAATGTTACATTGACCTTCAACAAGTTTATCCATGATAATTAATTACGTTGAATAAATGATTCTGATTCTGAATGAAGTAATCCATAAATGCGAAGGCGAAGGCATTCAAGAGAAAAAAAAAATGTTTTACTTTGTCATATTGAAACAGCCTCCGTGGTCTAGTGGTTAGAGCATTACTCACGTTCTGGAAGTCCGGCTTCGGTTCCTGATGGGGACATAATATATACATTTTATCTGTGTTTTTGGGTATAATTACACCCAGGCACAAATACGTATTCCACCCACTATTATTCTGATCAAAATAAAGAGAAGAAATATCCTATATTTATATTATTATATTATATTTATAGCTTAGCAACATAATTTTATACAAAAAGTGATCCAAATAGCAAGCAACATACATTACATACATAAAACAGCCTATGTACGTCCCACTGCTGGGCAAAGGCCTCCCCTCAATCAACCGGAGGGGGTATGGAGCATACTCCGCCACGCTGCTCCAATGCGGGTTGGTGGAGATGTTTTTACGGCTAATAGCCGGGACCACCGGCGTAACGTGCCCTCCGAAGCACGGAATCATCTTACTTTTTCGGACAATCAGGTGATTCAAGCCTAAAAAGTCCTTACCAAACAAAGGACAGTCTCACAAAGTGATTTCGACAATGTCCCCATCGGGAATCGTACCCGGACCTCCAGATCGTGAGCCTAACGCTCTAACCGCTAGACCGCGGAGGCTGTTACATGACAAATAACATTACATAACAAATCAATTATTGTACAAACAGGAAAATACGAAACAAAAGAAAAATAGAATGAGTACAATAGGCGGCCTTATTGCTAAGTAGCAGTCTCTTCTTTTTTCTTTTTCATAAATGTACAAAGGAAATTTATTACGTAGATAACGGGAATCCAATTACAGATGACCCATAGGCAAATTGATCTAGCCACAAACCCGAGAGGCCAAAATGGGCTCAAAAGTTAATTTGATGTAAAGAATTTCCAATAAGGTTTAGTGGATAAAAATAATGATCTATTTGCAAGTACTTATCCATCTTTTATTAGTATTCCGTTCCATAACAACATACGGAGGGGGAGTGGAGCATACTCCACCATGCTGCTCCACTACAGGTTGGTGGAAGCAACAACAACAACAGAAAACTGAGTACATTTAAAAAAAATCCTAATATGATTTAATTTTTACATACATTTATAATTTTTACAACTGTTTTCCGATGAGGTAAGGGACCACAAAATTCCACTTACTAAGATCCTGACGCATCACTTTATTTAGCTTCTCCTCACGCATGCTCGCCGGTTTAATTTATAATAATAATAACAAAAGTTTATTTCGGACTTATAAAAAAAACATCTGTTAACACAAGAGAAGAAAATACCTGTAAGAAAGAAAACCTGAAAAGAAAAAGATTAAAATTAGTAAAGAATAAAATATATATAGCTAAAGATATAAAGTATTATTATACTTACCGTCGTCGCACACGCCGCCGTCGCACCGCTCCGCCGCCGCCCGTACCGCGCCTGCGCACTGCAGCCTGCACCTGCGCGCCTCTCCCCGCTAGTTTCCTACATGGCTAGTTGCCATCCAGTGTCCGTTGAAACCATTGTTTATATTAAGTACTAAGAATTGATTATACCTAATTGTGTTGAAGACTTATTTTGGAGTTATTATTAATTTCACCAAGCAGACAACCCAGCAAGTAGGAAGGTACTTAACAACATCCATATTTGTTAGTAATATTACAAACTTAAATCTAGTATTAGTAACAAATAAGTAATCGAGGCCGGTTGGACCCCTTGATGGCGGCAGACTATATTTTATTTGACTGCGTGCAGTCGTATCCATCGGGCCAGCAACCGTGAGCCCCACCGGTCCGCCAGCGCGCGCAGGTTTAGAGTACCTACGTATCTACTCTTAGGGTGGTATTAATAAGCGAATCTCAGCTGAGACTGTCCTCAAGATCATGCTCAAGTCTCCGTTTTTATATGAGAACTGTCACATTGACATGATCTTGAGGGCAGTCTCGAAGCTGAGATTAGTTATACATTGTTTTAAGTTTACGCGGTTATTATCATAATTAAAGCACATAATAACGGGTTCTTACCGCGTTTAAATGGGGATATGAGACCACCAATATTTCGACACTGTTGCAAGTTCCATGATCACGGGATGACTGACGAGATTGGAGGGAGTTATTATGTGCTTTAATTCTGAGATTAGTTTATTAATACCACCCTTAATCTAGCCTTTCTTGAAAACAGCCTGGATTAATAAAGGAAAATAGATTCAGAAAGAAAGAAAGAAACATTAATTATTTTCGGACACCACAGAGAGACAGGAACATTGCATTTAACATTAACTAACAGAAACCGCATAAAAAATAATAAAAATAGAACACTAAGATTTAAAATGATTAGAAAATTATTAAAAGAAAAACAAACCAAAATCATGATACACGATAATTCGTATATAAAAAGTAGCCAAGGCGGACCTTAGACTATGATATTATTATCTTAATTTTCTCGTCATACAGCGCATTGGGCCATACTGTAATGTTGTATGTACTTTAATAAATAAATAAATAATAAGAAATTATATTTTATGTCGTTATAAATTTCAAAACTGTCGATATCCATCAAATGCTCTGGATAAGTACCACAGATGTACTCAGTTATTCGAGATATTTTACTTTACTGACAGTGTAGCAGAGATAAAAAGGTATAAAATCTTTAAAATTCCTTGCAGAAATAAAATGTATACAGAAATAAAACTGCAACGGCTGCAGTGTTATTGCTGAGCAGAGCTGGTTAAAGTCATTACTCTTTTAAAATGTTATTTGCGTTTCCACTTCGGTCTGGTTGCAACTTTAATAGTTTTATTGCAGTGATTTATATCAATGCATTAAAAGCAACTGCTATTCTTTCTAGTGTTTCGTCTCAATACACACAGAAGCTGTGTCGGGAGCGTTCCGGGCGATAGTAAAAATAAAAGAAAAAAAGACGTGTGGCACTCGGGCACTGCCGCGGTAAAGCTATTGCATGGCATTTTTATCAACCTTTTCAAATTTTGTATTTTCATTATTATTAATTCAAGTTACACTTTTTGAGCGTGGTGACCGATAAGAAAACATTTTTTTTCTTTTATTAAACAAATGAGAAGTTAATATTGTTCAAAATATTTTTATTATCTTACGATACATGTAGGTTATTCAGGAATATTTATCATTAAAACTGTAGGTTTATGCTAACAGAAATAAGACACACAAGTTTGAGACTTGATATCTTCTAAATATGTGGAAAATACCGCGTCATTGGTGGTCCCATATTTTGTTGTGGATTCTTGTGTATTTGCCGCAGATGGCATTAAATACTTGGCCGGACAAATGGGGAGCGCTGAAGGCTCTCACCCGGTACAACGTTTAAGACAACAGGTCTAATGGTGCCCAGTTGGGCGCGAACCTCGGCTCAAGTCGTCAGAGAAGAAAAATATTGCAAAGAATTAAGCGCTGATTGAGGGTCGGTATCGGGGTCCTGAAGTGTTTGGTGTCGCGAGCTGAATGGCTGCCTCTATGGCTAGAGTAATCGGGTCGTCGGGATCTCAGACTAAGGCAAAACCCAGAGAGAGTGACGCAAATCAAGCTCTGGTCGACTCGAATTTCTAATTCGAACTTTCTAGAAAATAATCATGGCCGCGCTGCCGAGCTGTGTGTATAGAGCTGAAGAACAGAGTGCAACAACCTGTATCCACGAAGCTCCACTCAATATAATTTCATTCCCCTTATTTCAATGTTCACTAACACAGTTGGCTATCGACCATTGCAGGCGGTGATACAGTTCACCACCTATCACGTTGCTCTAAAGCTCGGTGAAACGCGAGTACTTAGTTCATCGTGCGGTGCTGTATATCTGTCTACCAGCGTGTTTACCTCCGGAACTGGACACCTGAGTTCCTCACCTGCCACTTTGGTGCCAATTCGGACGGACACAAACTTAATCTAACTGTGACAGCTCTTCAATTGTTGCCGTCCTTCACTTACAATGCTTGCAAGACAGAGATGCAGCTAGTTTTAGTCCTGTCAATTTAAGTTAAAATTAAATTAGTGTTTGCGCGAATTGACGCTGATAGATACCTAAATTGCTTATTTGCGCTATGAGTCATGTCAGCTTCGCGGGATCCAACAGACGGAAAATTAAGGAGCGACTGAAAAACAGTGTCTGTTTCTCCAGAAAAAGACACAATGATGAGTTCGTGTCCTATTCACTGCTGTGCTACATTATGTCCTGAGTTTTAAAAATTGTTTTGTAACACTTTATATGTAATGTGTCACAATTTGTTGAATAAACATTTTCTCTCTCTTTCTCACACCATTATGTGCCGAATAAACTCGATTAATCTAGATATTTTTGTTAATTGTGTTTATTTATTTATCTGTACGTATTTTTTATATCAACGGTTACCACATTTCACCAGTTAAAGACTTATGTTATTCAACTTTATAGCGCATGGCGGCTTAACAGAAAGAAGAGCATAAAATATTGTTAGAGACAAAAATAATAAAAAATATTTAGAGGTTGCCAACGATGACAAATAATATTATTATTTTCTTTTTCTCTCTTTACATTTATTGAGAATACAGTCGTAAGGTTGTATTATATATTTCATTTCTGTTCCAGACATGTGAACACGGGACTACTGAATGAGAAGACTCAAGCGCCTATTCATTTAGCTACTGAACTTAACAAGGTAAAATGAATTAGTACAAAATTTATTATCACGCCTAACACGGCATTATTTATGGTTGAGCGTTGGACTCACGATCCGGAAGTCCTGGGTTTGATTTCCAACAAAAAAGCACTTGGTGAGATTGTCCTTAGTTTGGTTTGAAGATTGACTGATTGACAGACTCTCGTGTCAACGTAACTTAGTCCGTCAATCAGCGAAGGTATACTTTTTCCCGCCATGCCGCACACAAACCTCAAGCGGTGATGAGATCTTGCGCGCCACTTGACAGTCTTATATTTTTCAGGTGCCAGTCCTTCAAGTGTTCGCGAAATATAAAGGCCAGTTCAATGTCGACCAAGGGGGGGAGCACGGGAGAACAGCCCTCCACTTCGCCGCCATCCATGACCATGATATGTGCGCCAGAGTTTTGGTAACTACAAAAAATATTTTTATTTTTTTCTACTGGAACCATGCAATGCCCTCTCAAAGGACTTTTTCTTGTTTCTTTAAAGTGATTTATTGTAAGTTTTCCTCGGAAGGCATTTGCCTGGACAAATGGGGAGCGCTGAGTAAAATACCTGGTAAAAAATATAAGACAATAGTCCTAAGCGTGCCCAGGTAGGCGCCAACTTATATTCAAGGCGTCGGAGAGAATCAGACCCTAGTGGGCCGATACTGAAAAACGCTAAGAACTATACATTTTCGACCACGCCGGCTAGGTCAGTAATCGGTATCAGTGTTCTGAAGTGTCGACATACTAAATGTATTACATCCTTTACGTGAACACATGCATACAAACACGAAAACTACAAAAATCGCTGCCTGAAATTTCTTTGGTGCGTTTTTATGTGCATCATGCGTTGTGCGAATTTGCTTATCATGGACACGTGAACACACTATATATGCACCTTTTTATTTAACCTAGGTATAACGTGAGCATATTTTGCAACATCAGAAGCACTGTTAAACCATTTCAGTCATTCGACTAACGATGGTCTTTGAAGACGGATGTTTGTATTACTTGTCAATGTTAATGTCCACAGATTTTTTTCTTGGCAATAAAGAGTTTGTTCTGAACTCGGACAGTATTCGATTTTGAACCCGTGAGTCTTGTCATTTCGGGTTGAGTGTTGTGCGCGCCCTGTGTTTTTTTCGGTCTTTTCTCGTTGTTGATTTTGTTGTGACTGTAATATTTAAGTGATCGAATAGTTATGTGCGGAAACACGGTGGCTTAGTTACTTGTAATTTCGTCGCTGTTAAAATACATTTTCTTCTCAATAACAATTTGTAAGTACTAAGGCATATTGTAAGCATACGCTCGATTCATGTTTTGATTCACGTCGCCTCGTAGTAACACGACTTCGTACGCACTTGTCCATATTTAACAATTGTCTCTTATTGACGCGATGGTATTTACTACTTAGCCGGACAAATGGAAAGGGGTTCCACCCGGTACGAATTGTAAAACAATAGGAGGGCCTGAGCGTGTCCAGTTGGGTGTGGACTTCGGGTCAGGTCGTCGTCTGAGAGGATGACATTTGAGAGAATCGGCTTCAAGTGGGGCTAATAGCGATGCTTAAGGAGAGACTTGTACCCAGCCCTTTAAGCTACTTTATCTTACTCTCTCTCTCTCTTTATCTTTCTTACTTTATCTTTATCTTTATCGTGTGGGTTGTGAAGTGGGTACACAACCTCATCAACCGTGGTGTTAGGATTACTATTGAGCCGCCAAAGGCCCCTGACTCATGTAACGACTACTTACTTACATCAGTAAGTAGTAACCGGGACCAACGGCTTGACGTGCCTTCCGAAGCACAGATCATCTTACTTTTTGGATAATCTAGTGATTAAAGAAACAAGAAACAAGAAACATTTATTGAGAAGCTGTGTAGGTACATACATGCAGGTGTCAAACATTATAAAATTGTCTCAACAGCATGTCCATGTCGGACGTACAATATTACAAATAATGTCAGTATTGAGCATCAAGGAATTAACCAGTAATGTCCTAACGAAACTAGGGCCCAGTTATTTTTGTGATATGTCTCGACAGGGAATCGAACCCTCCCTCGGGATCGTGAGCCCAGCGCTCAATAACTGAACCACCGAGGCCGGAGGCTATTTTATGTTTATATGAGGATCCTTTTTATTATTAGGTTCCGTTGAAATTCCTAAAATAAATAAGATAATATGTCTCGTTGAAAGTTTATTGAACTCGAAGTTTGACCCGCGTTCTTTGCATTCCATCCCAAGTGTTGTACAACTATCGAAAGTTCAACCTCGAAACTATTCAGAATGTATATCCGTGGTATACATACTTTCAATTGTCGATTCGATTATTGAGTTGAAACAAAACGATAAAATCGATATTACATTGTTTTAAGTTTACGCGGTTATTATCATAATTAAAGCACATTATAACGGGTTCTTACCGCGTTTAAATGGGGATATCATCAGTCATCCCGTGATCATGGCACTTGCAACAGTGTCGAAATATCGGGAGTCTCATATCCCCATTTAAACGCGGTAAGAACACGTTATTATGTGCTTTAAAATCGATATTATTATTTTTTTATTTGCGTCAACAAACAGTCATTGTCACCCCAGCATTATCCCGTTTTTCACAGGGTCCGCTTACCTAACCTGAAGATTTGACAGGTCCGGTTTTTTACAGAAGCGACTGCCTGTCTGACCTTCCAACCCACGAAGGGATAACCAGCCCAATACAGGTTAGGTCACGTACCTCCGAAAATGCATTTCTCGGGAATGTGCGTCAACAAACAACACGTGTTCACAATAAAAATCATCACCTTCATCATCTTACTTTCGGACAATCAGGCCGTTGCCCCTGCCATTGGTCCTGGCTACTATTTACCGATGTAAGTTAGTAGTCGTTACATGAGCAATTTCAGGGGCTCTTGGCGGCTCAACAATAACCCTGACACCAAGGTTGATGGGGTTGGTAATCCACGTCACAACCCACACGATACAATTTTTGTTTCCGGGAGATAATTATTGTGCCACCAGCACCATTAACCACAGATTAGTAAATGATACACTAAATAATAATAATAATAAGAATCTTTATTTCGCACCACAACTCAACATAAGGAAATATGAAATGTGACAATATAAGTAGATACATTGTTTTAAGTTTACGCGGTTATTATCATAATTAAAACACATAATAAAGGCAAAGAAAGAGGGTAGACAGATATGTCTGCCCGTAGAATATTATGGATCTACCTACTCCACTCCAATCTCATCAGTCATCCCGTGATCATGGCACTTGCAACAGTGTCGAAATATCGGGAGTCTCATATCCCCATTTAAACGCGGTAAGAACCCGTTATTATGTGTTTTAATTAATATAAGTAGATGATAATGGCAAATATACACTATTGAATATAATGGTGGTGTACAGCTAAAGCAAGGGATTTGACATGCTTAAATACAATAACTAAATACTTATGAATAACATGCTTATACGTATTATTATAATGGTTTTGCCTTTAAGTATTGATAGCGGAATATCGATTAGATATAATTAATCTAATGTGCCGATTTTCATCCGAATCAGTATACCAGTTGAAATGTTGTTGAGATCCATGCTTTTTTTTTTTTAGACGTGACTTATTGTAGATTTGCCGCAGATGGCATTAACTACTTGGCCGGACAAATGGGGAGCGCTGAAGGCTCTCACCCGGTAGAGATCCATGCAAATAAAACGAATTTGACATTTGGCGTACGGTTGAGTCAAAGCCAGATTGCCTCAGATGCATGCATGATGATGCAAAGGCATATAATAAATATATAACTAAGTTGAGAAATAAAATACTTTTTTGTACCGTTGAAATGTGAAAAAATTACAAGCAAATAGAGTTTATTTCGCTTGACTATTAAGTATGTGTTACATTCATTCAAGGGACACAAAGAGGATCTGACTTGAATAACTTAAAATATATTTAAAACTTTACTTTTTAAGTTATTTAACAGCAGTACCGGGGCAAGCTAGAGGAGCTCGGTGGCGCAGCGGTAAACGCGCTCGGTCTGCGATTGTTGAAGTTAAGCAACTTTCGCAAAGGCCGGTCATAGGATGGGTGACCACAAAAAAAAAGTTTTCATCTCAAGCTCCTCCGTGCTTCGGAAGGCACGTTAAGCCGTTGGTCCCGGCTGCATTAGCAGTCGTTAATAACCACCAATCCGCACTGGGCCCGTGTGGTGGTTTATGGCCCGATCTCCCTGTCCATCCATAGGGACGGCCCGTGCCCCAGCAGTGGGGACGTTAATGGGCTGGTGATGACCGGGGCAAGCTGAGGGGGCAAGTGATATAATACGTAATAATAATAAAGTTTATTTAGGTAAAATCTACATAAATCTATAAAAAAAATCGTAAATCGTAAATCTTTATCTTAGTAGCTAGAACAGAACTAAGATCCCAGAATGACCGTTTAAGGGTATTTACATCTACAAAAACGTGATTATTACTTGTAATCCAAACATGAATTCGAACATCATTGGTTTAGGCCTGTCGGATTCGAATTTGCGACCTTACAGTGAGAGACAAGAGCTCTTTCAATTGGGCTATGCCTGGGGTGTCTCATAACGTAACTGCCTTATATTTAAGCAGAATGTATTTTCGCAGATAACGGACCTGGGTGCTGAGTGCAAGCGGCCGTGTAATAACGGGTACTACCCCATACATGAAGCGGCTAAGAACGCGTCTTCGCGTACTATGGAAGTATTCCTCCAATGGGCCGAGTCCAGAGGCTGTACAAGAGAGCAAATGATTTCTTTATACGACAACGAGGGGAACGTCCCTCTGCACTCCGCGGTGCACGGGGGGGACATTAAGGCTGTGGAGCTGTGTCTGAGGTCTGGAGCCAAAATATCGACGCAGCAACACGATTTGTCCACTCCAGTGCACCTGGCTTGTGCTCAGGTGAGAATGTTTGTCTTTGTGATAATGTGAATATGTAATAATAGGGATGTGACGACCCCACCGCCCCGATCTATCACGTTGGTGTAACAGAAAGATCGGTGAGGTGTGGGTACTTAGTTCATCTTGCGATGGATGTACCTCTGACTATCGCAATTGGGTTATACTCGTTTGATTATGTAAGTATTAGGTAAGCAGAGACTATGGAATTCCATTTCCTTCGATCCTGACACAATTCTCTTGCTTCCTCCACATACATCAACCGTTTCATACACGCACGCCGGTTTAGAGTAGATCATACTAAACCTTATATTGTATTATTTAAGTATGTATATTAATAGGTACTTGCGCACTGTAGCAGCTCAGCAGTACCTACTCCATTAGGTTGTTTGAGGTGAGGTTTGCGTCCAGCAGTGGGACGTAACCGGCTGTATTTGTTTGTCTGGTATTGAAGTTTGGTCTTAGGAGTTTAAGACGAAATCTGCAACAGCTTGTTTGTTGAATATTCAACAGCAAGCGGCAGCCTGTGACTTTCGCTTGGATATTGTAACATCAGAACTTCCAGCGTTCCAATCTATCTAGATTAAACTATTATTTTATTTTTATAATATAACATAAGTTCACAACTATATCCCAATTGAGCTAGTTCAAATTCAAAAATGTGTTCATTCAGTAGGCAACATAATTGCTCTTTGAATGTCATTTTTTTGCATAATGAACGTCTCATCCGCCTAAAACTACTGCAGCTTCTCACAGCCTGTATTGCCGGGGAAAAGACGCTGCAAGAAAAACCTCGGCATAGGGCCCTAGACGATCTTCAAAAAAATATAATATAATTATTGTTTTACAGTTTAGTAATTCGGCTACCTGATATCAGTTCCCAGACAGTTAATCCTATGCATTCATACCTTCAATCTAAATAATCACTAACCTTATAATAACCTTTTCTACAAAGTTTCTGTTTAATTACTGACTTAAAACTCTTCAAATTTAAATTCTGAATGTCAATTGGAATCTTATTGTAAAAAATGCACACTAGATTTAGTGATCTTAAATGCAATCGACTGACATGTAAGTAAAGCAAGTTTATATTTATTCCAGCTATTATACAATGAATACATTTTTTTCCGAACAATCCTATATGTGTTTTTAACAAACATTAAATTTTCATTAATTTACTGTGATGCTAAAGTTAAAATACTAATTTCTTTAACTTTATTTCTAAGTGACGTCAGAGGTATATCCATCGCAAGATGAACTAAGTACCCACACCTCGCCGAACTTTCTATTAGACCCACGTGATAGCGTGTAGCAAGCAACACGAGATAATATGTATATCATGATCGAGAAAAGTGTGTTAGTGAAAACAACTCGTTGGTTCAAGCCCGGTACCGCGGCTCGAGCCGCCGCGCCCGGTTTGTGAAGCAAGCCGGTGACACAGGACTGCAGTGTCTCAATACTACATTAGACTTATGTGCGTGTATGGTGTAGCGTGGCAACGTGATATGTCTATAACGGTCGAGCCAAGTGTGCTAATGAAAACAACTCGCTGGTTCAAGTCCGGTACTATGGCTCGAGCCGGCGTTCCCGGTTTGTGAAGCAAGCCGGTGACACAGGACTGCAGTGTCTCAATACTACATTAGACTTATGTGTGTGTATGGTGTAGCGTGGCAACGTGATATGTCTATAACGGTCGAGATAAGTGTGCTAGTGAAAACAACTCGTTGGTTCAAGCCCGGTATCTTGGCTCGAACCGCCGCTCCCGGTGTGTGAAGCAAACCGGTGCGACACACAGGACCGCAGAATATTCTTTTTCAGCAATTCACTAGTTTTTATACACCATTACAAATTAGCAGCATGTTATGTGAATTATGACTGGTAATTTGTTACTCGTCTAGCCTACTTGACTTTTGTTCTCAAGACATTTATTCCGAGACCACATTGCGTAATGCCACGTAATTAGGCGAGCACTTTTCTTCGTGATAAAATAATCTCGGTTGGCAACGAGCCAAAACACACTTGTTATTGTGACACATAAACTCGCAACTATATCTCAATTGGGGTAGTCAAAAATACGTCCATCGCAAGATGAACTAACTCCACTCCTCACTGAGCTTTCTGTTAAACCAACGTGATAGGTGGTGAGCCGTATCGCTGTCTTTAATGGTCGAGCCACCTGTGTTAGTGAAAACTGCACTTAAGATAAAGTATTTACTCATTGGTGCAAGTCCGGTACCGATGTGACACTATAGCTACACACAACCTGTGCTTACCACATAATATAACAGGGGTACGCAGGGGTGTAGGTGTCTCTATCGGGAACCGAACCCGGACCTCTAAATCGTGTGGCGAAAGCTCTAACTACTACACCACAGAGGCTATCGTAAATAATAAAGTGTGTGAGTGCGTGTGGCTGGGTGTGTAAGTGTGAGTGTGTGTGTGTGTGTGTGTCTATTACTCACTGGATGAAGATATTTTTGAGTTTGAGTTAGTGAAAATTGCACAGTAAATAACTCACTGGTGCAAGTACCGGGGATCAAACCGGTGCTCCATAAAAACAGGACCCGAGTGACTAAGTATATATAAAGTGCGTAATCACTAAAAGTGCTCATTCCAGGGTGCGCTGGAGATCGTGAAGCTGATGTTCGCGATGCAGCCTAAAGAGAAACAGGCCTGCCTGACCTCGTGTGACGTGCAGAAGATGACTCCAATACACTGCGCTGCGATGTTCGACCATCCCGATATCGTCAGCTATCTGATCTCTGAAGGATCAGACGTCAATCCCTTGGACAAGGAGAGGAGGTCGCCGCTGTTACTCGCTGCTTCCAGGGCTGGCTGGAGGACTGTTCATATCTTGGTGAGTCTTCTGACGCCACAATCATTCTTACACACGCTAACCGGCTTACTAGTAAAACAATAAACGTCGTTGAAGATTTTTTTGACATGACTTACTGGGGATTTGCCGCAATTGGCATTAACTACTTGGCCGAACAAATTGGAAGCGCTAAGGGCTCTTACTCGGTACAAAATTTAAGTCAACAGGTATGAGGGTGCCCAGTCGAATGACTGACCGCACTCATCATTCTGAATTTTGTTGGTCAGTGTAAACTGTAAATAGCTAAGAAACTGTAAATAGGCGCCGAGGTTTTTTTGTTAAGATTAAAGGAAAGGGACGAATGATTGACAGAGATAAAAATGATGGAACACACGACAATTTTAGAAAGAAATGTCAAATAAAAGAAAATAATTTCCTAACTTTATAATAACCAAGTTACTAAATAAAAAAGGTGAAATAAAATAAGAGAAGCACTTTGCAATTAGCAGGCATTGACATTTCGTTTCCATTTCTTCTGACCTTATTTGCCAAACCTTTGATTTTCACATCCGTGAACAAGGAACTCTCCTTGAAATATAATATTCGGTTTGGATTTCCGGCGGGATTTATTGGGGAAAAAAATGAATTTGGAAAACGAACTTTATCTATAGGATTCGGGTTCTGCACCAACCTTCGATATAACAGTGTGATGGAGTACTTACCTACATACTGCTACTGGCTCCGATTCCTACTTATCACCAATTTAAGAGCCACGCTCTTGTCGATGTAGCATTCTCCATGCTACTTTTCAGGGAAAATTAGGGCAGTGGTTCCTCCTCCTAATTTTATTTAAATTTATACCTCTAAAACAACCGTCTAAATAAATTTACATCGGCAGATAACCCGGCAGAATTAAGTTGATATCACATGGCAAACGGGTTGTATACCAGGGAGATACCTATTTGATTCGCTCGGGTTATTAGGGATGAATAACCCATCCCTTTCCTTTTCGGTGGATAAGACAATGAAAGGTATAACTTAAAATAAAATTTGATGGTGTCTACAGGTATTATACTAATACTTTATTATTTTATTTTATGGTTCCAAAAGTGTGAGAACTGCTGTTGTAAAGTGAATTTCTCCCGTTAGATCCGTCTTGGCGCCGACATACAACTGAAGGACATAAATTCAAGGAACGTGCTTCATTTGGTGGTGATGAATGGTGGTAGACTTGAAGACTTTGCTGCCAATTGCAAGGTCAGTATATACGGTTGCGCCGCAGCCCGGACACTTCATACAAAAATGTAATTACTATCGTGTGCCGCCTTATCGCGTAAATAAGAGGGAGACAGACAATCCACGTGCGCTCCCTGTTACTCTTTAGCGGCTTACAGCCAAGGTTAGACCCAGAGGGGATGAGGTAAATGTAACTCGGCGCCCGATATTGGTGCGGGGCGGAGAGTTACAGTTATTGGCGTGTTTCATTCATTTTCAATTATATTTTATGGTTCCGACCAAGCAAACAATGCTATCCAAGCCAATTGAGCAGTTGATAAAGAAAATATTTGAGGGGGCATTAATGCCCGTTTGAGTTTTCTTCCCACTTCTCCTAGTTTATTGTTAGTGTGTGTGTATGGGGGGGAGGTCGGTGAGGGAAGCGTGCTGATTGGCTCAACACGTCGAAAGGTCACAGAAGAATCCAATGAAGTAGAAACAATGAATACTATCCAAGGCAAATGTGCAGTAACCTATAATAAAAACAATAATTGACGGGGCAATAATGCATCATTACAGTTTCCTTTCCACTTCTCCTGGTTACACTGTTAGTCTATGGGGGGGATCGGTGAGGGAAACGTGCCAATTGGCTCAACACGTTGATAGGTCACGGAAGCGGTCACAATTGGTATATTGGACGGTCATTAAGAATCCAGAGATTGTCGATGGGCTTGAGCTAAGACTTTTGTAACTGTTCCAGGATCGTTGTGAGAAGAGCCTGGCGCAACTCCTGAATGAGAAGGACAGTACCGGGTGCTCGCCACTGCACTACGCCAGTCGAGAAGGCCACATCAGGTCCTTGGAAAACCTCATCAAACTCGGCGCATGTATTAATTTAAAAAACAACAATAATGAAAGCCCTCTTCATTTTGCTGCCAGGTGAAGCCATTTTTATTTAAGTTTTTTCTAGGACTGATCACATTCCCACCTGATGGTAAGTAAAGTGGTGTGTGGTGCATGCTTACCTTGTAAGTGCCTATTTACATTTCTTGGACTTATCGAGGATTTGTCTCATCTGAGAGGATAATATTTGAAAGATTTAATCGACCCTAGTCAATAGTGACAAACGTTAAATGTGGGAAATCATCGAACACGCCGTCAAGGTCGATATCGGGGTTCTGAAGTATTTTTGCGCCCATCAGGCCACCTCTAAAGCTAGAGTAATCGGTTCGTCGATTAGTTTGACCTATGATATTGCCGAACTTTTACAGGTTATGTGTTATTTCAGATACGGTCGGTACCACACAGCCTGTCAGCTGCTGGACTCAGATAAAGGCACGTTTATCATCAATGAGAGTGATGGTGAGGGCTTGACTCCGCTGCACATAGCTTCCCGCGAGGGCCACACTAGAGTGGTTCAACTCCTACTGAACCGTGGAGCACTCCTACACAGGGACCATAATGGCAGGAACCCTCTACATCTAGCCGCTATGAGTGGCTACACTCAAACTATAGAACTCCTGCATTCGGTTCACTCACATCTGCTGGACCAAGTCGATAAAGATGGGGTAAGTGTGTCATTGTTTCTGTTATAATTGTTCTTCTATCGTGTGGATTGTGAGGTTAATTACCAACCCCATCAACCCTGGTGTCAGGTTATTACTGAGCCGCTATAGGCCCCTGACATGACTCACGTAACGACTACGTACTTACGTCAGTAAGTATTAACCGGGACCAACGGCTTAACGTGCCTTCCGAAGCACGGATCTTTTTAGTTTTTGGACAATCAGGTGATCAGCCTGTAATGTTCTAACCAAACTAGAGATCACAAAGTGATTTTTGTGATTTGTCCCCACCGGGATTCGAACCCGGGACCTCCGGATCGCGAGCACAACGCTCAACCACTGGACCACGGAGGCCGCCGGAGTCTGTTATATAATGAGGATAAAGACTAGAATCTAGAGGTTAAATGCAGCAAATTAAAATTCAAAAATATCTTTATTTAGTAGGTAACATAGTTACACTTTGAATTGTCAATTTTTACATAACGAACGTCTCATCCGCCTAAAACTACTGCAGCTTCTCACAACCTGTATAGCCGGGGAAAGAAGCTGCAAGAAAAACCGCACTGTTGAGTTTTCCTAAATTTTGACAGTTTTTCATACTGTCCAGGTGAAATTCTCGATAAATTGCTATAAAATGTGGATCAGCATGGAGTGTAATCCGTCTGAAAGATGAGTTACGAAAAAGAAAAGCCATCAATTTGAAAAAGGCAGTTTTGATTGAAGATAAGTTTTATCTTTATGGACTAAATATATACACAATAAAGTTACTTTTAGTTTAAAATTATAACCAAAACAATAATGTTTTTTTATTCAAATAGTATGGGAAACTGGCAAAATTTTAGAACACTCAACAGTAGCGACCCTTGTAGGGAGAAATAAGCAGTTTGATCCTCATTGAGTTAACATGAAAATATATTAGATGGGATTCACATAACGTGACATTTCGTGTGTGTTATATTCGTTTGCAACTTGGATAAAGCCGTAATATATTCGTATATTGTGTAGGTACCCTTGTTTACAAATAACTGCTTCCTGTTTCAAACAGAATGGAAAAAAATACCTACCTACAATATTTTTTGTAATATATTCCTTTCGCAACTTTATGTACCTACTTAAGTTTCAAACTGCTATAAATCCAGAATTTCGGGTAAATAATTCAATAAAACTTGTTGTTGACTTGACAGTAATCAAGAATTGAACTTTGATGAAAATACAATTGGTAGACGACGTAAATAAATTGGGTTACTTAAATGTCTCAATAGAGCTTGTGTATTAAATTATTTGCTCGAAAAAGTTATAATATAGGTACCTAACTGTCATGAAATTATTCAAAATTCGAACATAGCCTGGCCAGCTTCTAAATTCATTTCAAATTAAGGAATAAAAGTGCCCCACTCTATCTGTTTAGGATTTTAAATAAAGAACACATCAAAAAGAAAAAAATCGGAGCTGTCCCTGCGGGCTAAGAAGTCGATTAGGTCGATTTTACCGCTTTAGTGACTCCACTCTTGATCCTACTGCCTCCTTTTACATTGACCTTTTAAACTTCGTATCCACTAGGCAACATTCTCGACCAACAAGTTGCTCTACATTTAACCTTACAATGAGGAACATCTCTTTCTATACGTTGCAAACGATTACGAAAAGCGACAGTGCAAATGATAAAAATGTATGGGGTTGACATAGGTGACATAATGTGTGTTTATAATAAACGTATCTTTCTTTCTTTCTTTCTTTCTTTCTTTCTTTCTTTGACATTGTGACAATTTATCACTTTCACTGTCGCTTTTCAACCGGACACCCTCAGGCTTGTTGTCTTCAATTTTGCACTGGGTGAAAGCCCACAGCGTCCAAATTTGTATGGTAAGTAGTCAATGCCATATGCGACAAATCTACAATAACTTTCGTCAAAAAAGTCGCTTTTAGGAATCGTTTGAAACTTGCATGTTGCGCCGCAATTGTCGCCTAGTGGACAAACATTAATCTGATCTGAAAATGGACAGGAGTCTGTAGGTGCGACTAAGAAAACAAAAATAATCCTGAACTATTACAACATTTACAGAACACACCACTCCACTTGGCGACGATGGAGAACAAACCGAACTCCATAGCTTTATTATTGTCTATGGGCTGCCGTTTGAGCTACAACAACCTTGACATGAGCGCCATCGACTACGCTATTTACTACAAGTTCCCTGATGCTGCTCTCGCCATGGTCACCCACGAGCAAAGGTACTGTATTTATAGTTTACTCGCTGCTGTATGCTTCTCTAAGGTGCTGTCATGCGGCTTGTTGTCTGTCATATCAACAATACTGTCATTGGGCATATTATGTGGCGTATATAGAAATGACGATATGGCTAAGTATGACAGTCTGAATATCTACATAGACAAGAGCTCGTCATTGATAGTTCGTCGACGAACGGAAACTAACGGAGTTGCCTTTAAAGAGTCACATCAGTTTCATCGAATTGGCATTTATCGTTCCTTTAGTTAACGCGGTAAGTAGGTGTCCTGTTGATAAAAGACGTGAAATTGTAACTAACAAATATAAGTAATAGTAAGTATAGTAGATACAAGTTAATGCTTACAAAAACGCACATTTCACACCACAACACCACTACTTTAAGAGCTACGCTCTTGTCGGTGTAGCATTCTGTACTCTTGTCTATCAAAGGCCAATTCTTTTACTTCCTTATAAGTCACGACGTTCTCCTCGAAGTTCGCACATTTCACAAAGAACGAAAATATATTAATATTACAAAACTTAGGTTGGATCCAAGAAACGTTAGATAAAGTCTCACTTGCTGATAATAGTTCACTTCTAGCGGAAAGACTCAGAAAAAATCTTGTTCTTACACAGACACTACACAGATGAAGTTTTGTACACACATGCACTGTATGGAATCTTATGTTACTTTTTGTTGGAACGAAAATCACGTAGAACCAGGAATCCCAGATCGGTGCCGAGCCGTGATTCTTCTATATTTTATTATATGGCTTTGTTTAACAGAGCAAAGGAAGTTATGGCTCTGCGTTCAGACCGCCACCCTTGTGTCACCCTGGCTCTCATTGCCTATATGCCAAGAGTCTTCGAAGCTGTCCAGGACAAGTGCATCACCAAAGCCAACTGCAAGAAAGATTCCAAGAGCTTTTATGTGAGTTACGTTGAATTTGTTTATTTATTAATTTCCATTAAAAAAAAAACAAGTTTTATAAGTAGTTGACTCGCTTGATAAAAAAGTATGTGAATCAACTCGTTTTCTTTTTTAAAATTCTTATTAATTACTTCATGATTTTCCTTCTTATCACCCTCAATTTTGTAACTAATATCAAAATCAATGTGTGAATCTAGATAAAGTACAACTTCGACGCTCTGTGTCCTCAAGTAAAAGACGAAGACGGCAACAGGAAGACAGATAACGTCCCTATATCTCAGAAAATTCCTTTGCCAGCTCTCAATGTAAGTTGGTACTGGATGTTACTCTAACTTATTTTTCTTATGTTGCTATAGATTAAGTACTCTTTCAAATTCTACCAAAAAACGAAGCAGGAAGTTGAAGCGCTGAGACAGGCGCTGAACGAACCAAAGTTTCGACCAGAACCGTTGAGTGTTATCAACGTGAGTGGACTCTTGAAACCACTATGCTTCGTGTGTGACTGTCCATAAGTGTGGTGCTTCACTCAACAATAATCAACTAGATAATATTCACTCATGAAATATATTACCACAAAAAAGAAACATTTTACTTCCAAATTCAAAAGCCATAAAATCAAACAAATTACTGATCACTCTTGTAGTCTTTGTTCTGACCTGTTATCTAGTTTACTATTGTTGATCTGGTGTGGTATCGTAAAGCCAGCCTTTTGCACTACCACCCTATCACCATTTTCATTTGGTCACTTAATATAAACATGAAAATCACACGGTCACTTATTTTAACAATAACACAGATTGGTTTGTCTGCTAAAAGATTGTTGTACTTAAACAACTGATTCACAAAACAGCACTCTCATTATCATCGACAAAAATACTGGATAAAAGGCACTTTATAATGCACATTTCCACTGTTATTATAGAACACTAAACAAAATACCGCGCACTTTAGAACACTGACAGCAACTCAACAATTTTTCTTCGCAAAATTTCAGGCTATGGTTGCACACGGGAGAGTGGAATTGCTAGCTCATCCTTTGAGCCAAAAATATTTGCAAATGAAGTGGAACTCGTATGGAAAGTACTTCCACCTCGCCAATTTGCTGTTCTACTGCATATTCCTGATGTTCGTCACGGTGTACACGTATCTGCTGATGTCGATCACGAATCCGAGCAACACAATGACGAAGAAACAAGCAGAAAAATGTTTGACGTCTAATTCAACCAATGGAACTAATGGAACGGATTTAACAATAGACAAAGCAGAAAATAATACTCTTACAAACTCTACAACCTTTAAACCCGGTAACGTTAAAGTCACAATTAAATATCTTGAAATTATGTTTGCTAATTTTTCTCGCTTCCTTTGGTTAAGGATTAAACTTAGTAGAAGTTTTTGTTATACTTATGAAATCTAGCTTTGTTAACAAAATGCTTACTTGTTTTGATATTTCGTATCTGCTAATAATTTAATATGGACCTCGTAGTTTAGGTCTTCATTTTCCATCTACATCAGTTATAGCTGTCGGCCCATTTTGTGCTTTGCTCGACATAATTCTATTTAACCATTAATTACCTGATCTGAAGTTCGCGTCTACTTGCTCTTGGGCATCTCTTGAAATTGTTTATCATCAGGCAACGGCCCTTCAGCGTCCGATCAAGCCACGCCAATACTGCTGACAATAACAACTGATTTATTTTTTAGATTTTGAAACAATAGTTGCAATGTACACGAGCACTTTAGCAATTCTGGTTTACAACTCTCTTTGCCTGATCCGTGAGGCTTATAATGTGAAGCAGCAGAAGTGGCACTACATGGTGGATCCCTCGAACCTCGTTTCCTGGATGCTGTACATCAGTTCCACGTTGATGGTGTTTCCAACGCTCATCAACACGAACAGTGATCTTCAGGTGAGAAGAAAATGAAACTCAGGATCAATTCATAGTTTGGTATATTCCCAAACATTTTAGGTAATAGAAAGCTCTGAAAAAAATTTAAAAGTTTGTTATCAAATCTCGTTACTTTTTTTTAGGGCATCAACGCGTAATATCAGTATCCATCAGCGAGAACAGACTATAGTTTATATCTAAATACTATTGTACCGTGTCTAATGGTATATATAATTATTTGTTTCCAGTTCTCAGCGGCCTCCATAACAGTGTTTCTCTCCTGGTGTAAACTGTTGCTGCTGCTGCAACGCTTCGACCAAGTTGGCATCTATGTGGTGATGTTTCTGGAGATCTTACAGACGCTGATCAAAGTGCTGATTGTCTTTTCCATCCTCATCATCGCGTTTGGGCTGGCGTTTTATATTCTGCTGTCCAAAGTGGGTTTTACTGTAACTCTACATGTGCATAGTTGGTAACGTATAACCTGTCCGAATATCCGTACCAGACAGACGTTTCGATTTGCATGAGTTATACGTTAGCGAGCATTTTTCTGTTTTCATCTTCAAATATGTTTGAGTAGAATTAATGCATTGGCGTTGTTTGTCAAAATCAAAAGTTCATTCAATATCAAAATAATGATGCGTGTAAGTTTGCTTTAGAACGTCCAATATTCGTTTTCACTTTATAATTAGTATCTAGTATTTCGCGCAAAACGTACACAATATTGGATTATCTATGTTGCAGACAAGTGAAACTAATTGCGTTCATGACGTCATGAAATTATATTTTTTTCTGCTGGCTTTCACCTAATTGGCACCTCGATTGTTTCTCATAGAACGATTAGATTTCGTAAAACAGATAGAGTTAAAAGTGGAAATATTGTTCATTACTTAACCTCGACGACAATGTTATTGCATTTTTAAACTTTAGCAATTATTATGTCCCAGTCTTCTCTGCCTGTCTGGAAACAATATTAAAAGAAGACGCCTTTAGACATACTCATTACTATAATATGATATTGTTTACAATAAGTCCTCATAGGCTCAGCGAATAAGTACTATATTTAGCAAAAGCGAATATTATGTTATAGGTTTTTTTAGATGTATTTTACTGAGTTACCTTTGTCATTGTTGTTGAAAATCATAACAGTTACAAAAACTGTTAATCTATTTTCACGACCAATAATATCTATGTTTAACAAAACACTGGCATATCTTTTCTTTTCCAGGGTAGTCACCTCGCTTTCAGCACTATACCGATGTCTTTGATGAGAACCTTTGCAATGATGCTTGGTGAGATCGACTTCGTTGGCACATACGTCCAGCCGTACTACAAGTCCGAAACTGAAGTCGTCTTGCCCTTCGCAATGCCGACTTTCTTCATCCTTGGAATATTTATGGTGCTAATGCCCATTCTTTTAATGAACCTGCTGATCGGTTTGGCTATTGGAGACATCGAAAGTGTCAGAAGAAATGCGCAGCTGAAGCGTCTAGCGATGCAGGTGAGTTTAGATCCAATGACAGATCTTCAGAGACCCATCCAATTCCCTATTTATTCGACCAAATAGGGAACCCTGCTAAATCTCGTCGACAAAATAATTATTTTTACTGGAAAGAGCTAGCTTCGTCTTCATTTCCTGTGATATGAGCTTTTAGGTACCTTTGAAGGCTCCAGATATACCTGACATCAGAGTTGGTAAAGTCGGTCGTTGCTCTTTGAACTCACAGGACATAAGCAAAAGTAAAGATTTCAATATCAAAAGTTTAGTTTTTTAAGTCTATTGAAGCACTATATTATTTATATTTGTCCCTACCTTTTAAATCCAGGTGGTGCTGCACACGGAGCTCGAGAGGAAGCTACCAGCAATTCTTCTGGAGAAGGTAGACAAAAACGAGCTCATCGAATACCCGAACAACAACAAATGCAAACTTGGCTTCCTTGACCTGATTCTGAGGAAATGGTTCTGTAACCCCTTCACCGACGATGGTAAGTCTTTTACATTTCACATGATATTGGGGAGTCGTTTTATAATTTTTATTATCAAAACCTGTGTGTTCTCGTCTCGCGGACTCTTTGGAACCTGTTGACACCATGTAGAAGTCGACAGAATGTAAACTATGTCGCTGTGAATCACACACATCCAAAGGGAAATAAAACTGGCGAGGTAAAGTCGAGCTTGAAACTAGTAGCTTTTGTCGTTTCCGTCATACCAAATGAAAAAGGAAAAATAATAATAAATAACCTCTAATAGATACATTCTTAATTACATTTCAATTTTCACATCACTTTTTCTCAGGACAACCTTTTAAAGTAACTCTGTGAAATTTCATGGAATTGAACCGCTTTTATACCGTTTATCTAACGGTATTACAGGCTGATCACCTGATTGTCCGACAGTTAGATGATCTTCGGTAGGCACGTTAAGTATGTAGTCGTTACATGAGCCATGTCAGGGGCTTCTGGCGGCTCGATAATAACCCTGACACCTGGGTTGATGAGGTTGGTTATCCACCTCATAACGGTATTTTTCCTAGTTATTTCTCAACAATTTTTTGATGATGCTTTTTCATTCTTGTCCAGCTCAGTACTACGGAAGGGCTGTAGGTATGTTGCATCCCCATACCAATCCAGGGAGATTCCGATGTTAGTAGATGGAAGTTGATGGATTTGCAATGGCTTTGACCTCTGTCTAGAAACCCTTTAGATGTCCGTTATGTGGCTTCATGCAACGGAATGAACTTAGTTTAATGATCGGCTCGTGATTTCTCTGCCAAACTTTTCTTCTGCTCCAAGGATCAATTAATTACACGAAAACAATCGACTTTTCTAATATCATAAAATCTTTTGATATTATTCTCATCTTTGTAATGACAAGTTAATGAAGATACGAAATCTGCCAGAGAAGTCACATAGCTATCTTATATAGAGCAATCACCAAGTGAGATCAAATTCTTTGGATGTTTATTAAGGTTTCGTGGTTTCCACAGCTGGCTTAGATTTGGTGCTGGAAAGCAGTGAGGATTACATTTCTGCTGAACTGGACAAGCAGAAGCGAAGGTTGCGAGAGATGGCGCAGCTAATGGAACAACAGCACACCCTGGTCCGACTAATCGTGCAAGTAGGCATCACATCTTTTTTTGTAACAGCCCTGTGATGCGTAAAATATTGGCTTCATGGAATATGAATCCTACAGTCGTAAGACAAGCAGCTTTTGTTTTTTATTCACTCCCTGTCCAGCAAAGAGGCGATCCAGTAGAGAAATAATAAACATTCCGTTTCTTTTTACAGAAAATGGAAATAAAAACCGAAGCTGATGACGTGGACGAAGGCGTCTCTCCAGGAGACACCAGGGTGGTTCCACGATGGAGTTCACCAAGGATTAGGAAGAAACTACGAACCGCACAATCTTTTAACAAAGGAGGATAAACAGACTGTGTAGGCGTAACAATGGTGCAGACGCAAACTTGATTTTTACCTCGACAAGGATCTTGTGGCACTTGGATGACATTGACAGGAGGCTTACGATTGCGAAAAATTACAGTTTAATCGAATTTAATGTATGGGATTTGACATTTTAATTTTCTTCTACGGTCGCGTGTTCAGTACGTGTATTTTTTGACGTGATTGATTGGTTGACTTAATTGTTGATTAGCCGCAAATGGCAATAACTACTTGGGCGGACAAATGGGGAGCGCTGAGAGCTTGTGTTTCCTTTAATTAAAATAAAATGTGGTCAACCTTGAAGTCGATGTTTTCTATCACCGTCCCATCATCTAGCACTAACACCAGGTAGCGCACTCGACATCTGAGTGCGACAGGATTGACGCGTTACCTTACGTCAATCATTTTGTTCTATTGCACTGTCGTTTTTCGGAATCGTTTTCAACTTGGCTACGTCCCTGCATTTGTATTCATTGTTAGGTCAGATGATTTTCCTCATTGTTAGGTTACATGCTGAGCAAAATGTTGCACAAGAATGTTTTCGTCTGTTTCAGACGATTCATGACTATCTCTGTCGTAGAGTCGTGCTCTTTTTATGGCTGTCTAAGCCAACTCTGGAGTGGCAAGTTCTACCGCACACTCTGCAGGAGAATGTTGTCGACTTGGTTTTGTTTCATTCTCCTACTCGTCAGAGTTTGAAGCCGTCGAGTACATACTATTTCCACACATCTACATCACCAGCGAGCTTCTCCCATGCCATGGTCGATACCAAAAGATCTCATGTCTCTCTTTGCGCAACCTTTGCATCGGAGAGGATCCTAGTGGATACGAAGCTTTGAAAAGAGGCACTATTAGAGTTCAGTCAATAAAAGCAGTAAAATGGATCTAATTTCTTCATCTGATTACCATACATTTTCCATTTATAACAACTGTCAATAATTTCTTGCTTTCATAGGATGCGGCGTTAGTTCCGATTCCGGCCACGTGCCTAAGGATCCTTGTCGTTCTATATTTAAGTATGACAGCTCTCAAACTAGATTTTATAAACCAAACCTATCGATAGTTTGGGGGTAGGTAAGTGGGCCCTGTGAAATCAGGATCACGCTAAGTTGTCCTCTGCACTCGTTGTAAGTGCAAAACGGTATTATTTTAATAATGTAATAGTGTCATAAAAATGTTGAAGTTAATCCTTTTCTGTATCTCTAATTCACTTAATTACAATGTAAATTTATCGAATAAACATTCACATTTATAATAATTGCATACCTCCTAAAATTACTAGGTTTAACTAAAAGAAGAATTATTAGATAAGTAAGTATTTAGGTACTTAACTAGTTTTCTGCCGACGACTTCGTTCGTGTAAATTTCGGTTATCGTGTATCGGTTGTGTGTGGTATATCGTGTTTTATGAAAGATAGCCAAGCATATGCCCATTATGTGAACTGATGGCCATTTTATCGTTTCTTCAAAGTATCATAATATAATAAGTACTTTTTGGTGCCACTGACTAAAATTTAAATTAAGTAGTTTAGTAGCAGTTCAGTTGTAGTTTAATTTAAATGATACCTTTTATTTTTATTTTGCATGTAAGAGCAAGACACCCTGACTCCTGCATCTGGGAGTTGCCTCAAAATTTAATGCTGTTGAAAACAAGAAATAAATACTTTTGTTTAGTTGGGTACGTAAAAATCAGTCGAGAAAAATAATAATTAAATACTACGATAAAAAACGGCTAACACTTCGCCCCGCACTAATAACGTCGAGCTAGATTTACCTCACCTCCTCTGGGTCTTACTTAAGTCTAAATGGTCGTAAGCCGCTACGGAGCGCGCGCGAACTATCTGTCTCGTTCGCACTTACGCGGTTTAACGGGGTAAGAATGACATTTTTGTATGAAGTATCCCGGGTGTGACGGGACCCTGAATATACTGGGACCGCTCGCGGACTGTCTGTCTCTGTGAAGCGACACGCGGTTAGAATGAGATTTCAGTATCGAGTGTCCTAATATGCCCAGGTTAAATGATACTTTTCTGGAACAGACTTCGAGCGCTTACAGCCATAAAAACCAGGATAAAAACCGAAGGACACGCGAACGTAGTCGCGGGCATGAGCCAGTAATATTAATCTTCATCTTAACATTGACTTTGATGTCTATTTAACTTTGAAATCACTTAACATCTTATTATAAACAGTAGTTATAAAAAAATATTAATTAGCTAGTCTATTTACATTTTAAATACATATATCATAAGCATAGCATGTAAATTATATACAGAAAGGAATTTATTAGTGATGGGACCAGCGATAAGGCGCTACGGCCAGGAAATCAGCGAATTAAGTAGTAAAAGCGATAAACGGAGCGAGCATACTAACGTAATATTTTAACCGTAATCATGCGAGAAAAGGACAACAATTTATCAACATAAACAGTCAGTGGGTCAACTGAAGGAGGCATAGTATATCTATCTCCACCACGCTGCTCCATCGTTGCATCTTTGCAAACAGAGGTACTGTAGGTAGAGGCTAAGATAGCCAAAGTAATTAAAAACCATGCATCATAGCTTTCGTATGGAGTATAGCTTTCTATGGATGTGAAACTTGGACACTGACACAATAAGATAGATAGAGACTCGAGGCCTATAAAATGAGGTGGTGGAGGAGAATGGAAAGAATAAGTCAGACAGAAAGGGTTACTAATGAGGAAGTGGTAGGAAGGGTAGTTATTGGGGACAAAAGAGGCAAGATGATTGGACATAAGTGTTCAATGAGACACGACGTATTCATCAAAAACATCATAGAAGAGAAGCTGCAAGGAAAGGGAGGAACGGGAAGACTATCGAAATGAAACCAAATAGGTACCTATATTTTATTTTAAGTAAAGGTAAAATAATAATATGTTTGTAAAGCCCGCTTCGCTTGTCGCAAATCGCGTTTTCCATGGCCAGGAAAGATTATATAATAGATATAAAAATGTTAGCATATCCTATTAAATTCTATATTAATGTACTTATTAGGTATAATAACTGTATTCCACCGTATTCATGATCTCTACATATTATAATATAATATAAGATAGTATATCTAATTATAATATAAGCCAACTAAATAATATTTTTCCAATATAATTGCCATTAGCCTTAAAATATCGCATACAATTTTTTTATTAAGCAATTATTTTATTAATATATAAAATCATAAAGTCGTATCCTACTTTTATTAAAAATTACAATTAGGTACTTACTAATAAGTATTATATTATTATAAACATTAAAACACATTATCTGTCCTCTGTACTTGAAAATTAGATTAGGTAATTACATTAAAATTAAGTTGCTGTGTCAAAAAAATAACCGCCCCTGTCAATCTTCAGGTTAGCTAATCGGACACCGTGAAAACGGAATAACGGAGAAGATAATTCTGCTGACTCCAGTACACACCACTTTAGTTTATTTTAAATTATACCTGTCATTTTCTTATCCGCTGAAAAGGAAAGGGACAGTATGTATTTTTTGGACCAGGCGTCAATTTTAAGCAGATATTTTAAAAAATCCCCTCATTTTTTTATATTGGCCAATAATCCGACAGAATTAAATTGACAGCACACGTCAAACGGGTTGCATCTTGCATATCAGCCTATTTCATTCGCCCGGGTTATTCATTCGTTTTAAAATTAACAGTTGACAATCATCCTTCCTTTTCCTTTTCGCAGGATAAGAAAGTAACTTAAAATAAAATTAGGTATCTGCAGGAATCGGGGCCACTGTGTCAATAAAAATATATAAATAATTATTATCAACTTATCCTTAATATTAAGTCGTACTTAAAACAATTTATAAAAGTGTCATGTGCTACTTCCCCAAATTATATTAAGAAACAAGATAATTAAAATCCTTGTACAGACTGAAGACCAAATGTGTGATTTCTCTAAAGGCCTTATTACACTATCCAATTTTTCAGGGCCCATTTTTCGGGGTCTGGCAGTGTAATAGCACTTCTGGCCACGATGTCGCTAGTATACATTTTATGGACAGATCGCGTAATTTAATAAGGCCTTTAGAAATCGTATCCTTGATAATCCACGATCATACTAACAAACGCTTTTTAACGTAACATAACATAACATTTTTTTATTGCCCATGGAGGAAATACACAATGTAAAACAAAGGAGAAATAGAAATGGTACAATAGGCGGCCTTATTGCTAAGTAACAATTTCTTCCATTCCACCATTGCGTATAGGAGATATGTAATTACTATCTAAGTATGTATAATTATTTTTCAATCGATCTAAGTAGATGTACCAACTAATCTTGCGAAAAAATACATTAATATTTTGGTTCTGTGACAGCTAACTACCTATTTTGCTATATATTTAAAACGAACATTATAAAGAATCAAATATGTATAAAATAAGATAAAAATAATAATAAATAAATATAATGAATTACAAAATCTTCACTAAACGTATAATGTTCTAAATCGTCTCTCTAAGATATTTTTTATTTTCTGACAATGGTTAAAATTGTAATACTTTTTAACTTCAATATACGTAGATAACATATCTATCTACACATAAGTAGAGTCAGTTGTATTTTTAATGGCCTAATTAAAAAGTCCAAAAATAATTACATCGACTTTTTAATGACATCTTTTAGGCAAAGATGTTAAATGTTTAGGATTTAAGATAGGTAGGTATATTTAAAATTTGTAATCACTTATTGCTGCTGATTCTAATACACAGCATCTAATTTTATTTTAAGTTATACAATTTTCTTATCCCACGAGTAGTCGACGTCAATTTTGGCAGAAATTAAAAAAAACCATATTATATTCATTTTAAAATTAACACTTACGAGTATCAATCATCCGTCACTTTCCTTTTTGGCAGATAAGTAAATGACGGGTAAGTATAACTTAAAATAAATTAAGGAATGTCTGCAAGAATCGAGGCCATTGTGACTATTTACTAACTTTACATGACCTATCGACGTAATGCCTGGTATCCACTGTGATGAGCGGAGAGTAGATAATAACTAGTAAGATTTCTCTCTCAGCTTAGTTATTTGAGTAAGGGTGTTTTTTTCACTAGTGAGCATTCACTTGTAATATAACATTTATGATTCGATTTCTAGCATAACTCTTTTCCAGGCTTATTGTACCTTGGTGTACACCTGTAGCCTGTGGACTCGTCACGAATGACGTACTATACGATCCTGACGACTCGATTACTCTAGCCATAGAGGCGGCCAATCAGCTCGCGACACCAAAAGTAAAGTGTGAAGTGTCAAGACCCCGATACCGACCCCGCCGGCGGGGTCGACGATTTCCCTTAATCAGCGCTTATCGCTATCCACCCACTAGGGTCGATTAATTCTTTCAAATATTTTTTCCTTTCAGACGAAGCCCTGAGCAGAGGTTCGCGCCCAACTGGGCACCCTCAGGCCTGTTGTCTTAAACTTTGTACCGGGTGAGAGCCTGTAGCGCTCCCCATTTGTCCGGCCAAGTAGTTAATGCCATCTGCGGCAAATCTACAATAAGTGTCATGGCTGAAGAGAAGAAATGACAAGAAACTGCAACAGCAACACATCTTTTAAATCAATGTAGTAACAAATGATTGAACAATTAGAGAAACACAATTAAAACCACGCATTTTTATCATTTAGGTAATAATTAATCTTATTATAAGCTTTTTTACATATTAGCTTATATGGATGTAAAATTGACCGAAATAAAGTATATTTTTTTTTACTTTGCACAAGTATTCGCCTGGAATGTAATGCTCGAAATAGAATCATAAATAAATGAGAATCAGATAGCTCCGCAGAAGTAACAATATCGACTCAATATCTTCTCTCCTCTCTCTAATATCTCCTCTCCTCTGCTTCATTTCCGCTTTCAGTGGATACCGGATATAAAAGTTATTGTAAAACTTATTGTACGCCGCATAATGGCGGACATTGGTATTGAATAAGTATTAATTCTAAGTACATACTTATATTTGTTAGTAATCCCTGGGAAAAATTAAAAGAACCATGAAAAATATTGTCAACAGGTGAATAGCGCCGTGCCTTTAAAAGCATATAATATATTATTATGTATTTTTGGAGTGAATCGTTTTAAATCAAATAGTTAAGCCTAGTCGAATTGGATTCGATCAGAGTATATAGATAGCAAATGATAAATGGAAATAAGGATGAAACAGGCGTAAAGTATTTTACTAAAAAAACTAATAACCTTATTTTTTGAAGTCGGTTAAAAAGTAAATTTAGCCTGACGCAGTCATACAAAGAAGTAAATACATACATTATTTATAAGCACCTATGTACAGCCACGTTTAAAAATGCTTATACCGCTTATGAAGATTTGTATAAAAAAAACCGAAGCTATGATGTCGGAACTCAAATCAATCATCTAGGTAGAGTACATGCTGATGAATCTTTTGATAATAATGATGGCAGTTTAAAAATTCCACATAGAATCCAAACCTATCAAAAATAAGCGTTTATGAGTCGTAATGCAGAAAATAAAATAAAAACTACTTAATTAAATATCACAAGAACTGCGGAATCAAGTCAAATTCCAACCGAGTCAATCTTTTTATACTTTGATCTTTTTATGTTTTCTTTGTGAGTGTCCGTATGAATTTTCATTTGTCATTTTCAATGAATCATACATTCATAAAAATGGGATAATTTCCATCAGTTACTTATCACTAAACGTCAAAATACGAAATTGCTGTGGAATTTGCATGAAAATGCAACCTGTGACGTTTTAGAAAACGTAACTAAGTGTCGCTGTTATTATAACATTTTTCTTAATTAAAATTCATAAAAAAGTTAAATAGAAAGTAGAAACCGTTTTTGTCAGGTTTAGATCTGTCTTTTATAATTTTATAATCAGGATTTTATAATTTATCTTTGACCTTGGAAACTACCCAATTATGAACTTTAAAGCTTCTGAACTAAGAGACAATTTCAAATCGTGTTTTCTCGAAACTGTTGCTTTTTTTCGTGTAATCATATCAGGCTTTTAAACCGTTATCAGATTATGTTTGCAGCGTTTTTGTAGCAGCTTCCAAAATGGCTGAGTTTATAACTTAAAGTTTTCGATTTTTTTGTTACTCGTAGTGGAGCTAGGGTCAATATACAAAAATTCTTCCTAAGTAACTTCTTATTTGCCAGGGACAAGTCCGATTTTGATCATTTATGTATCTATCTCTCTCTGTTTCTTCCTCTCCGTTGTATTATTACCGCATGATGGTGAGGTCTACTTTTCGTGTATATTCTTTCCACTTCGCTCTGTCTGACGTGTCGTCCGCGGAGACATAGCAGGAACTCAGATCTTTTTAGTGACGCATATCTTTTATGGTTTTTCTCGTCTTTTCGGAAACAGAATCATTTATCCAACTTAATTATCATAGATAAACTGGTTGAAGGTCAATTAAACATATTTGAATCTACGTCATTTCACAAGTTATCGCTGAGGAGAAGAAATGACAAGAAACTGCAACAGCAGCACATCTTTTAAATCAATGTACCTCTAGTATACATTACAAGTTATTTGACAACTAGAAAAACACAATCAATACCAGGCATTTTTATCATTTAGGTAATCATTAATCTTATAATAAGCTTTTAACATAAAGTAAGTTTCACATGAGCTTTAACTTTTCGAATGCCGGAACGCAGATCTCGACCAGTCACATTATAATATTTATTGTGTCCGGTATCTCAGCAGATGAAAGGTTATTTTTTTTTCTGACAAATTTAAAATACTGCCTGGTATTTTATTGTGAAAACGTATAGGTACATAACCCCAAAAAAGATGAATTTAATTTACTTAACCTAGAATTTTTGACAGCAATTTTCTGTACCCGAGAACGTTCTAATCAATCACCTTGTGCCTAATATAATTAGGGGGTCTCAGTGTCATGTGTCCAATAATATAAAAACACCCATACAAAAGAAAAGAAACATCAAAAGCGTCTGGCAAATTAGAAGTGAAACCCTTCAATGACTTCATTAAGACACATTCCTTTTATCTTACTTTGAAAATGCTGTGTACGGTCAGGAGCATCAATATGCATATACTTTGGTACCATGTCACATGATGTTTTTTGACAAATTGCACTGTGAGTCTCACTAAATGTCAAATTATGTTAGTGCGACAGGGTCCTAAAGTGGGTACATTATATTGCTCATGACTGTACCTACACCTGTAAGGTGATTATGTAACAACCTACTTTACGAATCTTATGTTGTATTCACTTACATGTTATGTATAAGTAATTACTTATTATGTAAGCTGTTGGTGTACTGTACCTACATAAATAAATAAACTAAAAATACTTATGTGAAACTACTTAATTGGTGAATAATAACACTTTTTTTTTCTTGGAGTAGTATCTTCTCTCGTGTGGGTTGTGAAGTGGATCTCCAATCTCATCAACCTTAATATCAGGGTTACTATTGAGCCGCTTAATCTTTCGAACGCCGGAACGCGGATCTCGACCAGACACTATGTAAAATCTATTGTGTCTGGTATCTCGGCATATGAGAGGTTAAGCCTCCTGACATGACTCATGTATCGACTACGTACTTACATCGGTAACCGGGACCTACGGCTTAACGTGCCTTCCGAAACACGGATCATCTTTCTTTCGGACAATCAGGCGATCAGCCTGTAATGTTCTAATCAAACTAGGGATCACAAAGCAATTTTTGTGATATTTCCCCACCGGGATTCGAACCTGGGACCTCCGGATGGTGAGCCTAATGCTCAACCACAGGACCACGAAGGCTTTTAAAGCACCAATGGAGTACCATTAAAGAACTAGGTGTGGTTGGTGTGTTGTAAATTCATAAACGAGTACATTGGTCGCGTTTCGAGCTCTGCTCCGCACCACCCAAATCCCCAGGTAGTTGCGGCTTCCGAATACATCCCGCTTAGGGACAGTACTGAAAAGTATCGGCGTCCGAATGACATAATATACCTACGATCCCGACGACCCGGTTACTCTAGCCATAGAGGCAGCCAATCAGCTCGCGACACCGATCACTTCAGAATCCCGATACCGTCCCCGCCGCGGCGTCGACGATTTCCCTCAATCAGCGCTTATCGCTATCGACCCACTAAGGTCGATTAATTATTTCAAATATTTTTCCTCTCAGACGACACCCTGAGCCGAGGTTCGCGCCCAACTGGGCACGCCTAGGCCTGTTGTCTTAAACGTTGTACCGGGTGAGAGCCTTCAGCGCTCCCCATTAGTCCGGCCAAGTAGTTAATGCCATCTGTGGCAAATCTACAATAAGTCGCGTCAAAAAAAAAGCGCGTACGATTATTTTAATTTATAAATTCGCGTGTCATGCCCTTTTACTAAGGATGCATGTTGAACCGTTCAATAAGTCTATGTGCCTAACGCGTCAAAAGCCAACTATACGAAATAATTTCAAAATGAATGGGCGCAAGATATGCGACCATCGTATTATGATAACGTGTTAAGTAATTGTATTTTTTTAAAACATCGTTGTTTAGAACCCACGTACCTAGCGCGTCCACCCTTCATTAATGATTATTTTTCCTTCCTTCATTAATGACTATTGCACACGGAGCGGGGAAAACGGAATAAGCGGGGCTGGAGGGATATAGTTTCAGTGTGCACCAAGCCTTACGCTTTACCGTAACTTACATTACATTCATCAAATTCATGTCAAGTACTCGTTGTCCCGTTGGGAAAATGCATGACTTACATAATTGAGTCACGGGGTCGGTTCCTGGCTGGGACGCTAAACCTGTTTCTGAAGACTGAAACGTTTCGTCAGCATCTGTAGTTTACCTACGGAACTTAAATCAGCTTCAATTTCTAATCTAACCATCATAGATCACACAACCTGACACTAGATGGCGCTACTAACACTACTTTGTAAATATATTTTTTTTTTCTCTGTGCTTTTCTTTTGCCTTAGTGAGACGCCATCTAACGGCCTTTTTTAACTTCACTGTTCAAACAGTGGTTCATGGTTCAAACCATAGATGGCGCTGTACCCATTACTTCGACATTACACTGTTGCTTGTGAGTGTACTCTGAAGCTGAACGTAAACTGTAAAACATCGTAACATGCCACTAGGTGTCGCTACGCGTACTTCTCACTGCTGAATAACTGAATTTGGGGTAAAGAAAAAACAAAACCTGTCCATAATAGCAAGGGTAATATCGAGAATTATTGTTTTTATACCCTTCAATAACAACTTGTTTACGTTCAATTATTATATTATTAATATATTAGTGCAGTATTCATTAACACAGTCTCGATCGCTATACTGCGATACGGCTCATCACCTATCACGTTGGTCTAACAGAAAGTTCTATGAGGTGTGGGTACTTAGTTCATCTTGCGATGGATGTATCCTCTGACTAGTATCCCAGTCGATACAGTCGTGTGCTTATGTTACGTTATGTCAATTATTAATATATCTTCAAATATTCAGTTTATAAACGAAACTACCACAATGAATTATTAAATATACTTACCTATTAGGGATGCACGATTTTTTACTTTGAATCGATTTTTTGGATCGTAATGGATCGTAAACCTCTGAATCGATCCTTGGATCGGATCGTATCCTTTTGAATCGATCTTGTGAAAATTACTTTAAAAATCGTAATCTAAATTTGCAAAGATTTCATAAAATAAAACACATTGAAAAAATAAATACTTAACCATAACTACTTATTTTGATCTACCCTCATCATGTTTCATTGTTTATCAAAATCAACTTACCTTGCTTTGTAACAGGAACATTGCGTGCGACGGAGTGTTTTAATTTTAAATATACTTAGTGTCGGTATTCGTTTGTATGTATTTGATCTTTCTTAAGATAATAAGTTGATTGTCTGTGAATGCGATTTGAAGGATGCGATTCATCTTACTTATGAATCGAATCGAATTCAGATCGCATTGAAGTGAATCGATTCAAAAAATCGCTAGATCGTATTCACTTGAATCGATCTTCACAAAAATCGAATCGTAATGTGCATCCCTATTACCTATTATTACTTTTCCCGAGTCAAGGTAGTCATTATTCATATTCATACAGATCGAGAAAAGTGATAATTGTTAAAATTTTCATTAGCTAAATATAAAGGCGTTATGTAGGTACATATATATACGGACCTGTTTACCTCAACTGCAGGTCTATCATTATTCATTGTGACCCGAATTGTTCAGCCGGGTCTGCATGACAACCGCGCCGCGCGCGACCAATAGCCGTTTGACGTCCATCTACGAGTAGTACGTAGATAGCATTCGCATCGTTTATTGGTCCAAGCGTTCGATATAATTCGCGCCCACGCGGCGCGGTTGTCATGCAGACCCGGCTGATTCTTAAAGAAAGACAGATCTGAAGGTGTCATAAACGTTTTCTTTTTTTCTATTTAACTTATTTATGAATTTTAATAAAGAAAAATATTGAAATGTTAATAAATTGCGTGGTAATTTCGTGTTTTGACGTTTAATAAAATCTAACTGATTTGACTAGTTGGACACTAGTATATTCACAAAGTGGCCCGTAACGTAATTATACATTAGCCCACGGAGTACTCAGAGGTAATTACATTGATTGCTAGACGGACTGAGCACCCACACACCACCGAGCTTTCTGTTAGATCGACATGATAGGTGGTGAGCCGTAACATAACATAACATAAATAGCCTATATACGTCCCACTGCTGGGCACAGGCCTCCTCTCAATCAACCGGAGAGGGTATGGAGCATACTCCACCACGCTGCTCCACTGCGGGTTGGTGGAGGTGTTTTTACGGCTAATAGCCGGGACCAACGGCTTAACGTGCCCTCCGAAGCACGGAATCAACTTACTTTTTCGGACAATCAGGTGATTCGAGCCTGAAAAGTCCTTACCAAACAAAGCCGTATCGCCTATTAATCAAGCCAATGAGTCCAAAGCAATAACTGAATTCCATCGTCAGACGAAGTCTCGGGCGGAATTATATTTTAAAGTTCAAACAGTGGTTCATGGTAAGTAATACTAGGTAAGTAGTCGAAGTATCTACAGCTATTTTAATTTATTTTGTCTTGTAGTTGGAATGAATCTTAGGGCCTGTTCATACTAGCGATTTGTCCGGCGATTTTTCAGCGATTTCTCGGAGAGGCGAGATCGCGGCGTGCACGCAGCGAGCACGCTGCATCGCGGAGGTCCTGAATATTCGTTATTAGCAAACACTTTTAAATACACCGGCGAGCTAGCATTTCATAGTATTTTTATAACATATTATCGTACAATTTAGAATAACAAAAATAGAAAACAATAAATAAGTTACATTTTATAGGTCACGTTTGGTGAAAAGAAGAATAAAAATGTAATATACTTAAACTTAAAAAGCTGATTAATAGAACATTATTTAAAAATAATAGTGAAAAGAGTGTTTTGTGAGGGGTCAGTGTGTATGATTGTTTGTATGTGGGTGAATGAATGGCTGTGGATGAAAATGTGTGTGTGTGTGTGAAAGAGTTATCGTCTCCACATATATTTTATTCCTAGTTCCGGTAGGTACCTCTTACATTTACAAATGAATGCTGCAAGAACGTGCATGAACTAGAAGCACCTACCAGTTTTGGTCTCTTGTACTTATGTCTTTTTTTTTGACGTGACTTATTTTAGATTTGCCGCAGATGGCATTAACTACTTGGCCGGACAAATGGGGAGCGCTGAAGACTCTCACCCGGTACAACGTACCGTAACGTAGGCCTGAGGGTGCCCCGTTGGGCGCGAACCACGGCTCAGGGCGTCGTCTGAGATGAAAAATATTTGAAAGAATTAATCGACTCTAGTGGGTCGATAGCGATAAGCGCTTGATTGAGGGAAATCATCGACCACGCCGGCGGGGTCGGTATCAGGATCCTTTTTGTATGTCATTTTGAGTACAAATAGTGATGGAAGACAGTTGTTAGGGTCGTCCGCTAGTTTCTCTTTTTATGTTTAGATAATAATGTGTATTATAAAAAAAAACCATTCATAATAAAATGGCGGATGTCCGGTGAAAGTGGCTGAATAATATAAAGTTATTATGATGACATTTAATAGTTGTAATAGGTTGTAACACGGCTTGTCAGCTTGTTAAATATTACATCGGGCTTGTTTCCAACTAGCCAAATCAGTTTGTATGAAAAATCACACTGTGACGTCGTAGAAAACGTGATAAAAATGACAGAATTATTATTACGTCCTTATTTAAAATTCGTAACTAATTATAATACAAAAAAGAAAAGGCTTTTAGTCAGTTTTAGATCTGTCTTTATTTAGTAATCAGAATTTAAATATAATTTTAACGGCCTCCGTGGTCCAGTGGTTGAGCATTGGGCTCACGATCCAGAAGTCCCGGGTTCGAATCCTGGTGGGGACAAATCACTTTGTGATCCCTAGTTCGGTTAGGACGTAACAGGATGATCAGGCTGATCAGGCTGTAAGATGATCCGTGCTGCGTAAGGCACGTTAAGCCGTTAGTCCCGGTTATTACTTACTGATGTAAGTACGTAGTCGTTACATGAGTCATGTCAGGGGCCTATGGCGGCTCAATAAATAACCCTGGTGGGTTGATGGGGTTGGTAATCCACTTCATAACCCACACGATAGAAGAAGAAGAATTTTAATAATTTATATTTTAACCTAGTGCACCAGCAATACGGATAGAGACCTCACCGGTTGCAGAGGCGGAGATGGGAGCCATAGCTACGGCAATGTAGGACAGAAGAGGCGAGTCACAGGGACTGTAACCTGGAACCTGACAGAGGGCAGCAGTAACTGTCAGTACTACTCAGAGGCGGAGGACTGGAGTCCTAGTACGGCTTTGAAATAGACTACTCTGGGTGCCGTCCCACTCGCGCCAGACAGAGTACTGCGTGGCGGAAGTAAGAGGGAAACCACTGTCCTGTTTTTCCCTAAAAAGTAGAGGACGTTACACCGTCAAGAGCGTGGTGATGCTTTGATGTGTAAATAAATAAATAAAATAAAATAAAATAGAATAAAATAAAATAAAATAAAATAAAATAAAATAAAATAAAATAAAATAAAATAAAATAAAATAAAATAAAATAAAATGAGATGAGATGAGATGAGATGAGATGAGATGAGATGAGATGAGATGAGATGAGATGAGATGAGATGAGATGAGATGAGATGAGATGAGATGAGATGAGATGAGATGAGATGAGATGAGATGAGATGAGATGAGATGAGATGAGATGAGATGAGATGAGATGAGATGAGATGAGATGAGATGAGATGAGATGAGATGAGATGAGATGAGATGAGATGAGATGAGATGAGATGAGATGAGATGAGATGAGATGAGATGAGATGAGATGAGATGAGATGAGATGAGATGAGATGAGATGAGATGAGATGAGATGAGATGAAATAAAAAAATAAATAATGTGGCGTTTTTGACCCTCCAGTGATACCTAAATTATAAAATGCTAATCTACAAATCTGTGGTACGTCGGCTTGCTTCTCAAAAGGGGTGGGCCGGTTCAAACCCCGGTATCGGACTTGCACCAATGAGTAATAAAATAACTCATTGGTCTCATTTATCTTAAAGTGCAGTTTTTACTTTACTTTTTGGAGGCACTGGAATGCGATCCACGTGGCCTTTTAATTCTTTTAATTGTTTGTTTTTCTTAATTGGTGTGTTTTTTTTGTCCGTGTGTAATGTAAATTATGTTGTCTGTGTGTAACTTTTTTATGGGCATCGCCTGAAATAAATGCTTTTTATTTTTTATTTTTTTTTTACTAACGAAGTTACCTCGACCATTATGGACACTGGGATAATAATGCCAGTCTAAGATGATCAAAAGTTTTTCGGATTTGAATTACAATTTAAGTAACAATGGGTACCATAGTTGTTTTTATTCATCATCATCATCATCAGCCCATTAACGTCCCCACTGCTGGGGCACGGGCCTTCCCTACGGATGGGTAGGGAGATCGGGCCTTAAACCTGGTTATTAACGACTGCGAGTGGAGCCGGGACCAACGGCTTAACGTGCCTTCCGAAGCACGGAGATGAAAACTTTTTTTTGTGATCACCCATCCAATGACCGGCCTTTGCGAAAGTTGCTTTACTTCAAGAATCGCAGACCGAGCGCGTTTACCGCTGCGCCACCGAGCTTCTCAAGCCTCCGAGCTTCTTGTTATTATTCAATACCTAATAATCCACCTTCACTTTGATATATGCTGTGGCTGAAGAACCAAACTCACCACAGAAATGAAACAAAGACAAGAAACCACTTGTTGCAGGAGAAAGACCTTAATCCACCAATCAGGACGCCGCACGACAAGAAGTTGTACAACAAAGAAAATTATACCTCCTGCTAAAGACATTAAGATTCAATTTCACATAGAACCACTCCGAGCTATCGCTCGGGAGTGGTTACGGCTCATCGACCATTTACTTAGGCATATTTTTTTCACTCACAGTGAGGTCTGAAGTTCAAATCCTGGTAAATACATGTCAAAACCAATATTTTTTTATTTATCTTCCAATTTATGTTTGGTTTTATTTTATTTTATTTACTAAGGAAACAAACAGCTTACACAATAGATACTTAAAGATATAAATTTATATTTAAACACATTAAACAAAAACAGTTTACACCGAAATAAAAAAAAACAATATAAAACTTAATTCTTCTATTTTCGCGAGAAAGAAAGAAACGTTTATTATAAAGGGACACCACAGTTACAAATATAAAACAAATATATAATTTAAAACACGGAGTAACACACAACTTACAATCAAACAAAACACATAATAAAAACAACATACACCCCAAGCAACACGTAACCTATATATTATCTTAAATGATTACGTATTTATGCCCTAAAACTATACATACACTTTTAATCGGCATTGACGAGGATTTAAATCTGTATAGCGCCATTTATTTCATGTAATAATGCTTAAAAGTCTATAATGGTTTAAAAAAGTCGGAGAAAAAAAGTCGGAAAAAGTTTTGTAAAAACACGGAGTAACACACAACTTACAATCAAACAAAACACATAATAAAAACAACATACACCCCAAGCAACACGTAACCTATATATTATCTTAAATGATTACGTATTTATGCCCTAAAACTATACATACACTTTTAATCGGCATTGACGAGGATTTAAATCTGTATAGCGCCATTTATTTCATGTAATAATGCTTAAAAGTCTATAATGGTTTAAAAAAGGAATTTAAAATGCAAAAACTCTTAATTGCATTTTGACGACTCTAAATTATGACTCCTTAAACAGCGCTAACACTTGGGCTAAGACTATTAACTTATATCGGTAATTTGAAAATAATAATGCATTATTTACATTATAACAAATACATGTATAATGTCTTAAGTCGTATTTAAAATATTTTAACTTTTAATAAGATTTGAAACTTTATAATTATCTTTGATAGTGTTAATTTAATGCTACTCGTATAGTATACTTGACTAAACAATAAAAAAAGCCTTTGCTCCGTTTTCGTCAATGTTAAAAGTTTTGTAAAGTCTTCAAGTTTTGTAAAGTGATTAATAAAGTATATAGCTATATTTTGATCGAAATTGAAGCATACATACTTCTATTAGTAATAAAAAGAAAATAAATTGTCTTGGCAAACAGCTATTTTTAAATTTTCCTATTTAGTCGAGAATTTCTTGCATTTATTACCTACGCGTTAACCATGGACGAAAACATTTGGAAAAAAGCTAAAAGAACAGGCGGAGTTAAAAGAAAACTTAAAAAAGAGTACTTATATTTTGTCAAGCGTTTGGATAAACAAAATAACGACGAAATTGACGATGTTCCTGAGAAACATAAATCGCCGGAAGATTTAGAGGTTATGCCGTGTGTACCAATACCAAGTACGAGTCGCGCACCGTTAAGTGGTTCCGTAGAAGTGGCAGTAGAAGGTAAGTGAATGTGATAACCTTTTTTTTATACTATATACTATACCTATACTTCATGGTTGTTACGGCTGGACTACGACGGTACCGAAGCCATGTTTGAAATACCTCATTGAATTACAAATGGCATACAATTAACAATCATTTTGTATATAATTATGTAAGTCCTTCGTACGATTATGACCATGCGCATTGACACATTCTCATCACATACTCACACTCAGACGCACAGACAAACACACACACGAACGCACGCACGCACGCACACACACGCACACACACGCACACACACACAAACACACACATACACACACACACACACACACACACACACACACAATTTTTTATTTACTTTTTATCCTACTCTACTATTGTTAACTGAGTACTAAATAAGGACAGAACACTATTGTTGGCTACAGTATTTTTTAATCCGTTGGGAATAGGCGCTGCATGCTGAGATACAGGTTTCACCTAGTTCGGCTGCAGAGGCTTATGAAATTTACTTATAAATGTATATTTAGCCTAAGAAATTTTGTAATGCACTGTACCTACTTTTTTTGTGGAAAATAAACGTTATTATTATTATTATATATTTTGAATTTTAATTTTTCATATTTTTTACTTCATATATCTGGTTTCAGACTATAGTTCTACTGACGACGAAGAAGTTTCTACGGAATACATGAAAAATTTAATCATGAAAGATAAAATGAGAGAATGGGCAGTTGTCAATAACATAACACATGCTGCTTTAAGAGGCTTAGCAAACATTTTAAACGAACGATATCTTTATTTAACGAACGATATTTTTATTTTGTGATTATTAAATCACAGACACAAGATTTTGTACCATTGAGTTATACTTTAAGTTTTTTGGTGTATAAGCCTTCGAACAGTAATCTAAATATATATATATATTATATTATATATAGCTGCAAACCCATGTACTGACTGACTCACTGACTGACTCACTGACAGGGTTGTTCTCCCAGAAGGAGCGTCGGGGGGTCAAAATGATGTATGGGGGATGTGATCCAAATCTTCCGATGAGTATGGGAAAACTTCCAGATCTTGGAAAACTGCTCCGCATCAGGGAGACACCCCACGGCCTGGCAAAACTATCGCACCTGGAACGATTTTTTTTTCACAAAACCTATTTAATTCTTGGTCAAATTCTATTGTGGGTGAAAAAACATCAAAATGGCGGAAAAACAAGATGGCCGCCATACAAAATTTTATTTTTCCGGAAAATGTCTCGTGGGTAAAAACTGTGTATGGGGGTATAATCGGAACGTATTGTTGAGTATGGAAATACTTCTCGATCTTGAAAACCTGCTCCGCATCAGGGAGACACCCTACGGCCTGGCAAAACTATAAAACCTGGAACGATTCTTTTTTCACAAAACCTATTTAATTCTTGGTCAAATTCTATCGTAGTTGAAAAAAAATCAAAATGGCGGGAAGAAAAGATGGCCGCCATACAAAATTTTCGATTTTCCCGAAAATGCCTCGGGGGTAAAAATGATGTATAAGGAATGTGATCGAAACATCATGTTGAGTATGGAAATACTTTTCGATCTTCGAAAGCTGCTCCGCATCAGGGAGACACCCTACAGCCTGGCGAAACTATCGCACATGGAACTTTTTTGTTTTCACGAAGCCTATTAAAGTCTTGGTCAAATTTTATCGCCAGTGAAAAAAAAAACAAAATGGCCGAAAAACAAGATGGCCGCCATACAAATTTTTGTTTTTCCAGAAAATGTCTCAGAGGTAAAAATGATGTATTGGGGTGTGATCGGAACGTCATCTTGGAAAACTGCTCCGCATCAGGGAGACACCCTACGGCCTGGCAAAACTATCGCACCTAGAACAATACTTTTTTCACAAAACCTATTTAAATCTTGGTCAAATTCTATCGTGAGTGAAAAAAAATCAAAATGGCGGAAAAACAAGATGGCCGCCATACAAAATTTTCGTTTTTCCTGAAAATGCCTCGAGGGTAAAAATGATGTATAGGGATGTGATCGGATCGTCATGTTGAGTATTTCAATACTGCTCGATCTTGAAAAACTGCTCCGCATCAGGGAGACACCCTACGGCCTGGAAAAACTATACAACCTAGAGCAATATTTTTTTCACGAAACCTATTCAAATCTTGGTCAAATCCAATCCCCGGTGAAAAAAAACCAAAATGGCGGAAAAACAAGATGGCCGCCATACAAAATTTTCGTTTTTCCCGAAAATGCCTCGGGGGTAAAAATGATGTATGAGGAATATGATCGAAACATCATGTTGAGTATGGAAATACTTTTCGATCTTCGAAAGCTGCTCCACATCAAGGATACACCCTACAGCCTGGCGAAACTATCGCACCTGGAACTTTTTTGTTTTCACGAAGCCTATTAAAGTCTTGGTCAAATTTTATCGCCAGTGAAAAAAAAACAAAATGGCCAAAAAACAAGATGGCCGCCATACAATTTTTTGTTTTTCCAAATAATGTCTCAAAGGTAAAAATGATGTATTGGGGTGTGATCGGAACGTCATCTTGGAAAACTGCTCCGCATCAGGGAGACACCCTACGGCCTGGCAAAACTATCGTACCTAGAAAGATTCTTTTTTCACAAAACCTTCTTAAATCTTGGTCAAATTTTATTGTCGGTGAAAAAAAATCAAAATGGCGGAAAAACAAGATGGCCGCCATACAAAATTTCGTTTTTCCAGAAAATGTCTCGGGGGTAAAAACTGTGTATAGGGTTGTAATCGGAACGTCTTGTTGAGTATGGAAATACTTCTTGATCTTCAGAAACTGCTCCGCATCAGGGAGACACCCTACGGCCTGGCTAACCTATCGCACCTAGAACAATGATTTTTTCGCACAACGTATTTAAATCTTAGTCAAATTTTATCGCCGGTGAAAAAAAACCAAAATGGCGGAAAAACAAGATGGCCGCCATACAAAATTTTGTTTTTTCAGAAAAATGTCTTAGGGGTGAAAACAATGTATGGTGGTGTAATCGGAATGTCATGTTGAGTATGGAAGTACTTCTCGATCTTTGAAATCTGCTCCGCATCAGGGAGACACCCTACGGCCTGGCAAAACTATCGCACCTGGAACATTTTTGATTTCACGAAACCTATTTAAATCTTGGTCAAATTTTATCGCCGGTGAAAAAAAAAACAAAATGGCCGAAAAAGAAGATGGCCGCCATACTAAATTTTGTTTTTTCAGAAAATGTCTCGGGAGCAAAAACAATGTATGGGAGCGTAATCGAAAGGTCATGTTGAGTATGGAAATACTGATCGATCTTGAAAATCTGCTCTGCATCAGGGAGGCACCCTACGGCCTGGCGAAACTATCGCACCTACAACATTTTTGTTTTCTTGAAACCTATTTAAATCTTGGTCAAATTTTATCGCCGGTGAAAAAAAATCAAAATGGCGGAAAATCAAGATGGCCGCCATACAAAATTTTCGTTTTTCCTGAAAATGCCTCGGGGGTAAAAATTGTGTATGGAGTTGTAATCGGAATGTCATGTTGAGTATGGAAGTACTTCTCGATCTTTGAAATCTGCTCCGCATCAGGGAGACACCCTACGGTCTGGCGATACTATCGCACCTGGAACGATTCTTTTTTCACAAAACCTATTTAAATCTTGGTCAAATCTATTCTCTGGTGGTAAAAAATCAAAATGGCGGAAAAACAATATGGCCGCCATACCAAATTTTGTTTTTCCAGAAAATGTCTCGGGTGTAAAATTGATGTATAGGGGTGTGATCGGAACGTCATCTTGGAAAACTGCTCCGCATCAGGGAGACACCCTACAGCCTGGCAAAACTATAGCACCTAGAACTTTTTTGATTTCACGAGACCTATTCAAGTCTTGGTCAAATTCTATCGCGGTAAAAAAATGGCGGGAAAACAAGATGGCCGCCATACAAAGCTTGGAACTAATACAGTACACGCGAGCAGCTTGCTGCGAGCGAACCACGCGACATCTAGTATATTATATATAGCTACAAACCCACTGACTGACTCACTGACTGACTGACTGACTCACTGACAGGGTTGTTCTCCCAGAAGGAGTGTCGGGGGGTAAAAATGATGTATGGGGGATGTGATCCAAATCTTCCGGTGAGTATGGGAAAACTTCCAGATCTTGGAAAACTGCTCCGCATCAGGGAGACACCCTACGGCCTGGCGCAACTATTATACCTGGAACGATTCTTTTTTCGCAAAACCTATTTAAATCTTGATCAAATTCTATTGTCGGTGAAAAAAAAAAACAAAATGGCGGAAAAACAAGATGGCCGCCATACAAAAAAAATGTTTTTTCAAAAAATGTCTCGGGGGTAAAAACTGTGAATGGGGGTGTAATCGGAACATCCCGTTGACTATGGAATTTTTTCTCGATTTTGAAAAACTGCTCCGCATCAGGGAGCCACCCTACGGCCTGGCAAAACTATAAAACCTGGAGCAATTTTTCTTTCGCGAAACATATTTAAATCTTGGTCAAATCCAATCGCGGGTGATAAAAAATCAAAATGGCGGTAAAACAAGATGGCCGCCATACAAATTTTTCAATTTTCCTGAAAATGTCTCGTTGGTAAAAACTGTGTATGGGGTTGTAATCGAAACGTCTTGTTGAGTATGAAAATACTTTCCGATCTTTAAAATCTGCTCCGCATCAGGGAGACACCCTACAGCCTGGCGAAACTATCACACCTGGAACTTTTTTGTTTTCACGAGGCCTATTAAAGTCTTGGTCAAATTTTATCGCCAGTGAAAAAAAAACAAAATGGCTGAAAAACAAGATGGCCGCCATACAAAATTTTCGTTTTTCCCGAAAATGCCTCGGGGGTAAAAATGATGTATGAGGAATGTGATCGAAACATCATGTTGAGTATGGGAATAATTTTCGATCTTCGAAAGCTGCTCCGTATCAGGGAGACACCCTACAGCCTGGCGAAACTATCGCACGTGGAACTTTTTAGTTTTCACGAAACCTATTAAATTCTTGGTCAAATTTTATAGCCAGTGAGAAAAAAACAAAATGGCTGAAAAACAAGATGGCCGGCATACAAATTCTTCGTTTTTCCTGAAAATGCCTCGGGGGTAAAAATGATGTACAGGGATGTGATCGGATCGCCATGTTGAGTATTTTAATACTGCTCGATCTTGAAAAACTGCTCCGCATCAGGGAGACACCCTAAGGCCTGGCAAAACTATAGCATCTGGAACATTTTTTTTCCACCACACCTATTTAAATCTTGGTCAAATTTTATCGCCTGTGAAAAAAATCAAAATGGCGGAAAAACAAGATGGCCGCCATACAAATTCTTCGTTTTTCCTGAAAATGCCTCGGGGGTAAAAATGATGTATAGGGATGTGATCGGATCGCCATGTTGAGTATTTTAATACTGCTCGATCTTGAAAAACTGCTCCGCATCAGGGAGACACCCTAAGGCCTGGCAAAACTATGGCATCTGGAACATTTTTTTTTCCACCAAACCTATTTAAATCTTGGTCAAATTTTATCACCCGTGAAAAAAAACAAAATGGCGGAAAAACAAGATGGCCGCCATACAAAATTTTGTTTCTCTAGAAAATTCTTCAAGGTCAAAAAATATGTATAGGGGTGTGATCGGAACATCATCTTGGAAAACTGCTCCGCATCAGGGAGACACCCTACAGTCTGACAAAACTATCGCACCTGGAACGATTGTTTTTTCACAAAACCTATTTAAATCTTGGTCAAATCTATTCTCTGGTGGTAAAAAAACAAAATGGCGGAAAAACAAGATGGCCGCCATACAAAATTTTGTTTTTCCAGAAAATGTCTCAGAGGTAAAATTGATGTATAGGGGTGTGATCGGAACGTCATCTTGGAAAACTGCTCCGCATCAGGGAGACACCCTACGGCCTGGCAAAACTATCACATCTGGATCAATTTTTTTTTCGCACAATGTATTTAAATCTTGGTCGAATTCAATCGACGGCAGAAAAAAAACAAAATGGCGGAAAAACAAGATGGCCGCCATACATATTTTTCGTTTTTCCTGAAAATGCCTCGGGGGTAAAAACTGTGTATGGGGATATCATCGGAACGTCGACTTCAATATAGAATAACTTCTAGATCTTTGAAATCTGCTCCGCATCAGAGAGACACCCTACGGCCTGACGAAACTATCGCACCTAGGACTTTTTTGTTTTCACGATACCTATTTAAATCCTGGTCAAATTCTATCGCGGTAAAAAAATGGCGGGAAATCAAGACACGCGAGCAGCTTGCTGCGAGCGAACCACGCGACATCTAGTTATAATATATATAGCTACAAACCCATGTACTGACTGACTGACTGACTGACTCACTGACAGGGTTGTTCTCCCAGAAGGAGTGTCGGGGGGTAAAAATGGTGTATGGGGGATGTGATCAAAATTTTCCGGTGAGTATGGGAAAACTTCCAGATCTTGGAAAACTGCTCCGCATCAGGGAGACACCCTACGGCCTGGCGAAACTATCGCACCTGGAACGATTCTTTTTACACAAAACCTACTTAAATCTTGGTCAAATTCTATTGGCGGTGAAAAAAAATCAAAATGGCGGAAAAACAAGATGGCCGCCATACAAAATTTCGTTTTTTCAAAAAATGCATCTAGGGTTAAAACTGTGTATGGGAATGTATTCGGAATGTCTTGTCGAGTAAGGAAAATGTTCTCAATCTTCGAAACCTGCTCCGCATCAGGGAGACAACCTACGGCCTGGCAAAACTATAGCACCTAGAACTTTTTGGTTTTCACGAGACATATTTAAACCTTGGTAAAATTCAATCGCCGGTGAAAAAAAATCAAAATGGCGGAAAAACAAGATGGCTGCCATACAAATTTTTCGTTTTTCATGAAAATGCCTCGAGGGTGAAAATGATGCATAGGGATGTGATCGGATCGTCATGTTGAGTATTTCAATACTACTCGATCTTGAAAAACTGCTCCGCATCAGGGAGACACCCTACGGCCTGGCAAAACTATAAAACCTAGAACAATATTTTTTTCACGAAACCTATTTAAATCTTGGTCAAATTCAATCTCCGGTGAAAAAAAACCAAAATGGCGGAAAAACAAGATGGCCGCCATACAAATTTTTAGTTTTTCCCGAAAATGCCTCGGGGGTAAGAATGATGTATGAGGAATGTGATCGAAACATCATGTTGAGTATGGAAATACTTTTCGATCTTCGAAAGCTGCTCCGCATCAGGGAGACACCCTACAGCCTGGCGAAACTATCGCACCTGGAACTTTTTTGTTTTCACGAAGCCTATTAAAGTCTTGGTCAAATTTTATCGCCAGTGAAAAAAAAAACAAAATGGCCGAAAAACAAGATGGCTTCCATACAAATTTTTGTTTTTCCAGAAAATGTCTCACGAGGTAAAAATGATGTATTGGGGTGTGATCGGAACGTCATCTTGGAAAACTGCTCCGCATCAGGGGTTACCCTACGGCCTGTCAAAACTATAGCACCTAGAACTTTTTAGATTTCACGAGACCTATTCAAGTCTTGGTCAAATTCTATCGCGGTAAAAAAATGGCGGGAAAACAAGACACGCGAGCAGCTTGCTGCGAGCGAACCACGCGACATCTAGTTTTATATTATATATAGCTACAAACCCACTGACTGACTGACTCACTGACTCACTGACAGGGTTGTTCTCCCAGAAGGAGCATCGGGGGGTGAAAATGATGTATGGGGGGTGTGATCCAAATCTTCCGGTGAGTATGGGAAAACTTCCAGATCTTGGAAAACTGCTCCGCATCAGGGAGACACCCTACGGCCTGGCGCAACTATCGCACCTGGATCGATTCTTTTTTCACGATACCTATTTAAATCTTAGTCAAATCCAATCCCCGGTGAAAAAAAAACAAAATGGCGGAAAAACAAGATGGCCGCCATACAAAATTTCGTTTTTCCAGAAAATGTCTCGGAGGTAAAAATGATGTATGGGAGGTGTGATCGGAACGTCAAGCTTAATATGAAACAACTGCTTGATCTTGAAAAACTGCTCCGCATCAGGGAGACACCCTACGGCCTGGCCAAACTATCGCACCTAGAACATTATTTTTTCCACCAGGCCTATTATAATCTTGGTCAAATTTAATTGCAGTTGAAAAAAAATCAAAATGGCGGAAATTCAAGATGGCCGCCATACAAATTTTTCTTTTTTCCTGAAAATGCCTCGGGCGTGAAAATGATGTATAGGAATGTGATCGGATCGTCATGTTGAGTATTTCAATACTGCTCCATCTTGAAAAACTGCTCCGCATCAGGGAGACACTCTACGGCCTGGAAAAACTATCACACCTGGAACTATTCTTTTTCCACTAGACCTATTTAAATCTTGGTCAAATTTTATCGCCGGTGAAAAAAAAACAAAATGGCGGAAAAACAAGATGGCCGCTATACAAAATTTTGTTTTTCCAGAAAATGTCTCGGGGGTAAAAATTATGTATAGGGATGTGATCGGATCGTCATGTTGAGTATTTCAATACTGCTCGATCTTGAAAAACTGCTCCGCATCAGGGAGACACCCTACGGCCTGGCAAAACTATAATACCTGGAGCAATATTTTTTTCACGAAACCTATTTAAATCTTGGTCAAATTTTATCCCCGGTGAAAAAAAACAAAATGGCCGAAAAACAAGATGGCCGCCATACAAAATTTCCCTTATACAGAAAAAGCCTCGGGGCTAAAAATGATGTATGGGAGGTGTGATCAGAACGTCATGTAGAGTACGGAATTACTTCCCGGTCTTCGAAAACTGCTCCTCGTCACGGAGACACACTACGCCCCGAGACCTATTTAAATTTTGGTCATATTCTATCGCCGGTGACATGCTTCGCATCAGGGAGACACCCTACGGCCTGGCAAAACTATAAAACCTGGAGCAACTTTTATTTCGCATAACATATTTCTATCGCCGGTGACATGTGTGCTGTCAACTTTTGCTGGGTTTTTTTAATTTCTGACTAAAATTATTGTGAACCTATTCCATAAATTTTAAGCCTGTCGTTTACCCGTCACCTGATAATAAAATGACAGGTATAACTTCAAATAAACTTAGTGTGTACTGGAATCAGCACCAATAACACATCATGTTAAATCTGGACAGCGCCATCTGTATTTTTTTTTGAGAACCTAGCCTGGAAAGTCCCTCATTGGTACCTATAGATTCTGTAATTATATTTGTCTTGCATTTAGACCAATAAAGACCACCAAAGGATGTTTGATGTGAAAATCTGGTCCCAAGAGGTCAAAAATTAAATTTAACTAACAATTTTGATACCACAAAAAACATTGATTGTGAGATCCTATCAGTTAAAGTGGTGCTAAACGACGTGATTACTATTTTTATTTTTCAAAATAATTTTAAAAAGAAACAATTTTATTAAAAACATAATGAAAGATATATTTTTAGAAATAATTTGTTTTATTATATAATTCATACTCATACAAAATATTCCTACATTTAATTAAATAGTTGAAATAAAACAGCAACTTAACCATATACTCTCGGCCTATGTGGTCCAGTGGCTAACATTCCGGAGGTCCCAGGTTCAAGTCCCGGTGGGGACAAAACACAAAAATTTCTTTGTGATCCCTGATTCAGTTAGGACATTGCTGGCTGATCCAACGACATTGGCGGCTCAGCAATAACCCTGGTTGAGGTTGGTCATCCACTTCACAACCTACATGATAGAAGAAGAACAAGTACCTATTTATGATTTTTGAACAGACTTAATATGGTAACATATTAGTAAGTAGGTAGAGAATAAACTTAACAATAACATTAAAATATACACAGGTTTTTATCTATTTAATGATTTAATAATATAAATTATAATAATTATAAAGTGATATAAACTCATAGTTTACCAACATCTATGAACAAAAAAAAAACCCCGACAAAACAAAAGTACTCAATTATTATGAAAAAAGGTGAAAAAAACCCTATAAAAAGCAAAAAATAACTTATCCCACATACCTATGCTTGCAAGCAAACTGAGCGTGTAACATTCCTATCACACTTAACAAACATCTCTGATGACCTTGAAGACCTGAACCGATTTCTACCAAACATAGCTAAGAACACTCTCGACTAATATAACTTACAAACAAAAAAAACATTAAAATCGGATCATCCGTTTGGGAGCTACGATGCTACAGATAGACACATATACACAATTTTGCGTCGGGGGTTAATAAATAGAACTATATACATTGCAACAACACACCTAACACAGCTTTTATGTTCACTAGATATTAATGCTTTTGAGGTGAGCTCATCCTGCAAACAATGCATACATGGGCATCCATCAGGCATCTGAAAGCAAACATGAATGTTTTTAATAGTATATTGCACAATATGCCCGATTGTATCAATATTATTTAATGTGTAGGAATGGAACTGAAACATTGCCAACAATAAATTAAAATTAGAACAATGTTTTAATCATAATTAAGGATTGCCTTATAACATTTATGATTGAAACACAATATTTTTCATGTACAACATAAAATACTTAATACTTTAATACCTATCTCGGAGATTGTTTTTCTATATAATACCACTCTTCACTTCTTTCCATAAGCCCATGGCCTGTGATTTTATCTTCGTGACTGCTTTCCCAAAGATATTCCACAACTTATACAGACATAATTGTTTCCAACTGTCCGATTGGAACATTCTTCAGGAAACTTGTTATTGTTGCTTACATCTCTTAGTATGAGTATGAGTTAGTATGACAAAGTCGATCAGCATTCACACCTATAAATAAATAACTATATAATAACAGTGTCATATATAATAACAATGTCATTTGATTGTATGTTACTTACATTGCAATTTATCAACGAACATTATCCACAAACTTTTTATCATATCGGCTCTATCCAAAACACACAATGGCTCTGGAAGTTTTTACAGTAGAATGTCGACGCTCTCGCACGGTGAACTTGTAAGCTACAAATTCTAACAAAGTACTTCAAAGTAGCACAGGAAATTATCAAGAGAACTTCTCGGCAACGAGACCACAGAACGAGACCATAAGACCATTTTGTTTAGTTTTTTTTTTTGGTTATTTTGTACATAGGACAGGCAAAGGAAACATAACCCATACAGCCAAATACTATACTAGGTACGTTAAATTCGTTAAAAACTATAAACGTATTTTCATATTTTCAAATCGGTAAGCAATGGAATCCACAGGTTACGCAAATGTGTTATTATGTCATAATTATAGCCTCATCTTTTTTTCTTTTTGGAAATTTTTGGCCTGGTTACATAGACCTTTAGGTTTGTGATACGAATTAACTCAAAAGTCCGCATAAATTTTCAAGTTATGAAGCGGCTTCTTGGCATGAAGTGAAAATAGATAGTACCACTTTGTTTATTGAATGTTTGTTTATTATTTATATTTATATATTTTTCCGATATGATAACACTTAAGTGAATGTTTTTCGATTACTTCTTCATTTCGTATTAAATATAAATAGATTATTCAATGAAGAAAACAACTTTCCCGCCAAAAAACAATGGAAAAATTAATGAAAATACTCAATATTCACTGCTTTTAATAAATTGTACTGAAGTAACAAAAAGCAATTAGATTTTATATTGCTTATTTATTAATTCCATCGACATCTATGCGACCGAGTGAAGAAAAAAGTACCTCAATATTTTTCGATATTGGCTGTTTGAATCTGCGTTGCCAGAATTTCTTTGTCTCATGGAAAAAAAAGTAAACTCAGTACCCAAACCGTTGGCGCGAAAAAGTGACAAGCGTTTTTTCACTTGTATTTCAAGATTCCAAAGGTAAGTTGATTTTGTTATTGATAATTTAACAATTATTTATAAATATATTTAGGTATATAATCTTTAAAATCGTAAAATAGTTAGCCATATAAACATAATTATTATAATTGTAAGATCTTTAACTATCTGTACTGATTTTCTCTTTTTCACATAATGAAAGTGAAACATTAAAAGGTAAGTACGTACCTACTTAAAGCTATAATTCTTATTTTATTGTCTATTAGATAAACACAAATAGTACAGAAGTGGTTTGTTTACAGATGAAGCGTTCAAGCGTCGAAATTCCATTGTGCTCTACAATGCGTCGCCGTCGCGTCGACGACGAGCCTGCTGCAACCTGCATCGGTGCCGGTAAGTATTTAGATTTTAACGAGTTTAATTCCAGTTTACCAAACGATCGATTGATTTTATGATGATAAAATAGCCGCTTGACATCAGTCATGGAAAAAACTTTACTTAATAACAGGCAATAGGTACCTACTTACTTAAATCAATTGCATTGCCCCTACTTATGCTGTGTGACTAGAATAGGCGATAGTTAATTACTATTAATATTTTTTTAGATTATGTAAGTATGTTGGTAGGTATATGAAATAAGTTAATTAACCTATGATAAATTTAGATGAGATCATAACACTATAGATAATAATAATAAGATTGAATCCTTTTTAAATTATAACAATCCGAGTGTGATTGTGGTTTGACAGCAACCCATGTTGTAGCACAACAGTAACTTCACTCATTAGATGACCTGTAATAAGTAGGTCTGTAAAAAATTACCTATAGTACACACAAAAGTTAACCTATGACCGTAGTATTATTACTTATTCTATGCTATACTAATACCAATCACTCTCTTAATATTCTGTGTGAATAGTTAAACCTTTCTCTAAAATCGTGAAAAAGCCAACTAAATAATTATGTCTGTTTTATGTGTAGCGTATTTTATCAAAAATTACAAGTTACTACAGATGGTTAAATACAACTATAACCAATCTTATAATAATATTATAAGATAACTAACTAAAAATTATAGAAATAAGTAGTAACTAGGTAACAAAATTATTATAAATTTACCTACTTAATTATATAATACAGCTATTTATAATAACAAAATTATATCAAACAAGTTATTAAGTAAGTATATAGATATAGAGATATCGAAGCTTTGAAGTATTTAGTTTATCTGAAAAAAAAAGTTTGAATGCTATAATAACATTTGTCTACAATAAACTTATTTAAATGACTGTTAAAGGGTGTATGTAGGTTTGTCTATATTTTGAATATGGTTAGGGATATGGTTATATATCTTGATGACCATGTGGTGGGGACTGAAGGAAACTAATCTAATTCAACCGACTTCAAAAAAAAGGTTATCAATTTGACCCATATGTATATTGTAATGTGTGTTAAATTTTCCATATACATGCCTGTATGTTTGTCCATGCATTTCGTAAAAACTACAAATCGTATTGCAATGCTTTTTTATTAAGTATCGTCCAACATAGAAAAGAATGTAAGTTTCATCAAAATTGGTTTAGAAATTTCCAACTTATGGTTGAAAAACAGTTAAAAATTAGGAACTTTGTGTTTCGACTATACTAATAGAAGCTTAGAGCTTAAGTAAGTATGGATACTAATGGTTTGAGAGTAAATTAAAGAAAATTGGAAAACGGTCAAGGGTGTGTCGGACACTACATACATTAAACAAATTATAAGACATTTTATAATATTTCAGTGTTTTGGTAACGATGGTCACTGGCGTATTAATATTATTAGGGACACTTGAGTTTATACAAATAAAAAGTAATTTCAAAATTTAGATTCTAATGTATTCAACTAAATATTATTTCTTACTATTTATTTGACAGATTTTGAAGTCCGTTTTATTTTTTTTAATTACTTTTTGTGACAGCTATAAAGTAATAAGCAAAATAAAGTAACAACTTTATAATTATTTTGTTTATTACTTTACAGCTATCTAAAGATATGGAAAATGCCGAATACAATGAGTGTCTAAAAATACCATACCTCCACAACCCTGATACAGTAAAAATATAATATAGGTAGGCATATATACTATGTTATACTATATTTTATGTGTATATGTACCTAAGGTTCCGTCCACAGAAAATGTTAGTAAAGGAAAAATCTGTGTATGTAAGTATGTATACGTATCATACGTAGATACACGTCTAACGCATAAGTACGAGCGAGACAGACCATTCTAACGTAGTATTATTCTTTATTTGATGCCTATAGCTTAAGTGACGTTCAACTCGATCGTCTTATATCTAGATACTTGAATTTCGGCATCAGAATTTTCTTTTACTAACCTTTTCTGTGGACGAAACCTTCGGTGCGCGAGTCCAAATCGCACTTGCCTGGTTTTTTTTTAAATTTTTGACAAATATACGTACCTACTTCACCTGTATTAGTCTGAAATAATCTCACACTATGATGCAACAAGATCAAAAGAAGAACAAAAACTGTGGCATAACGTTTTCCTGTTATTTTACATTAAATTTTCGAAATATTCCGTCAATAGAGTGCTGCATTGCGTACATACATAATATCTCGCCTATTTTCCATTGGGGTAGGCAGAGAACAGACTGTATAATCCTTTATTTAAGTAAAGTGCAGTGTAATAAATCGACATGTCTTCTAAATATTTTATAACGAGGGTTTGCGTTGCGTTACATCAATTGAGTTGAATGTTTGTATACCGGTACGGCACCCTCTCGATGTCATTGGTCTTAAAGTCATTTTATTAGGTACCTGAATTAAATATTTATGTTACAATGATGTAATTTTCAATTGCTTAATATTTTATTAAAACTGTCAAAAGGTTACTAATGAGAACGTTGAGGAGTATGAGTGGGATAACTTTGAATGATAAAATAGTGTGTTAAGGGACTGTTGTAAAAGAAAATGTAGTGAAGAGAATTGACAAAAGGACGCTTAGATAGGTTGGACAAGGCCAAGATTTATTATACGGATGTAAGTGGTAAAATCCGAAGTGGATGGCCTAGGTGGTACATACCTCGATTAATTTCAGGATGTTTAAAGAAAAGCCACGGTCAAGAGTACTGGGAACCGGCGAGCATGCATAAATGAGTGTACTTTGATAAGAGTAGTAGAAGCGAAAGTGATGTGTCAGGATCGTAGTAAGTGGAATTGCGTGGCCGATCCCAACGGAAAATAGGCGTAATCTTAAGTATGTGTTTTTTCGAGAAAGTTGCTTAGCCATTTTCTATATTGTAAAGTCGGCGCCTCGTATTTTTTTCACTTCAGCCACAGCTACGATGGCAATGTTGTCGACTTAATTCATCGACCTTTGATGTTCAACCACAATGTGTGCTCTACATGACCGTCGCGACTGAAATGATTATCGGCGGCGGCTTTGTGCGGCACGAACTGGCGGCACTGTGTGAAAGTGCTTAAACGAATGCCATTTTAACTACTTATTAAAAAAATCACCTACCTAGGTTTATTGATCCGACTGAAATTTTATATGTATGCGTAGTTTTTTTTTATATTAGGTAGGTAACTTAATTCTCATATAATAATTATTGCATTCCCTATAATAATATCGGTGAATAATTGTTTTATTAAAAAATAGATTGTTGGAGAATGATAATATTGATAATTGATATTTTAATTTAAGTACTTATGTAGGGTAAACTGCCTAATTATTAGAACCTTAAATGATTGGTACGGTCTAATCATTTTTCGGCACCGAATATATCAAAATGCAAGGAATATATCAAAATGTTCTTATTTTTTTTTTCTTAATAGTCAGTAGGGGTGTCAATAATAGGGTGTATTACCTTATCTATTAAATAAATTAATATCTAAAATTTACTGAATCCTTAGGTCTAACACACCAAGGCTCCGATATGTATGAAGGTAATAATTCGCAATGTACGGTTATCTCAGCATGCGCTTCAATTTATTCAGTGTTCCATAATCGCGCATCTTTCACTACTGCCGAAATTGATGAAATTTTAAGAATGGGGGATACACTTTACATGCAGTTAAAATATCTACTTCAGAGGGGTGTCAGTTATTTTATGCCAGATGAATTACCCAATGAGCTTCGCGTCGGGGATAACGTCGCACATATAGTTAGTATGGAGGACAACTGGATCATTTCTAATACGTATCCTACAACTCCCGCGAATAAAGACATAGGTTTATTAACGTTAAAGAATATACTGGACAATAGAGTGTTTTTTAATACTAATGACTATACTGTCGATTCGCAATTCGCTTATAATGTGAACAACTCAAATCACAACGACAGTACCGATAGCATATTGTTTACGGGTCAGGGTTATACTTTTAGTTTTTGGCGCTTTAATGGTGAATATTATTTCTTTAACAGCCATGCAGTTAACAGCAACAACATTAATATAGGAACGGGTAAGCCAGAAGATGGTCCTTACGTAGCACGTTTATTTAAATGTAATTCAACCGAAGCGCTAGCCAAACTTTTGCTCGCGAATGAAGTTTACGACGGATCCGAATACTCATTAACCCGATTAAGAGTATTAAATGACGACCTTATATGGCAAAACGAAGCGCAGGTTAGTTCCGAAACGTCACAATCCATTTTAGTAGATTTAATATCATCATCATTACTGAATGAGAATCAAACTTTAGATTCGATTTTGATGAACTATCAATCAACCCTGGCCCCGCTTAAAACCTCTGTGCAAAATTTTGATATTAGTAAATTGGAAGTTGATTCAAATCCGGTAGATGTATATAACACTACAAGTGATATAAAACTGACAATTTTAAAACCAGTTGTCCTATTAGAAAGAATCAGTAATCAAGACGAAAGCCAATGCGTTAAAAATAAAGGTGGCCGACCCAAAAAACAGAAACGCGGACCGAAACCAAGTAAAGAAAACGCGCATCGCGAAGCTGTCAGGAAATACACAACGAAAAACCCCGCTGTTAATCGCAAGGCAGTTCAACAGTATAGTGAACGCAATCCAGATATTCACCGCGAGGCCGTTCAACGGTACAACGAACGCAATCCAGACATTAACCGCGAGGCCGTTCAACGTTATAACGAGAACAACCCAGACGTTCATCGCGCGGCCGTTCAACGTTATAACGAGAACAACCCAGACGTTCATCGCGCGGCCGTTCAACGTTATAACGAGAACAACCCAGACGTTCATCGCGCGGCCGTTCAACGTTATTACGAGCTCCACCCCGAAATTAACAAAAAAGCAGCACAAAGATATACAGAAAATAGTCGTAACATAGAAACGCCGCTGAGATATTCAAAAAATTTTATAGGTGAAAAACAGGGACACGATCTTAATATTATTAGATTATATAATTTAAAAAATACGTCGCTTCTGTCTGATAAGACATATAGATGTCCAAATTGTAATGCTCCATTGTTCGAAGAAGAGAAAACTCGTCGACAATGGTGTTGTCATTCAGGAGATTATAACGTTCAAAATTTTCTCCCATTAAATGAAGAATTTTATTCAAATTCAGCTTTTTTAAATAGACCACGCGCTTACAATAATATTTTTGCATTTTCAGCATTAGGTGTTTCCCACGGTTACCATCATCCAGAAGGTATATCTTTTCTAAAAATTCAAGGACGTATTTACCACCGTATCTTTGATTTGTCTTACAATGAAAGTCCTAATAATATTAATTTTTACATAAATGACAGTAGCGAAAGAGAGAGTTTAGCTGGCGAATTAAGTTTAGATAAAACGGTAGTTCGAATGATTACAGGTTTCATGCACACAGTTAATCCGTACATAAATTGTTTTAGAAGGTTAAGTTTAGAGGTATCATCAGAAGCTTTCTTGAAGTTCGAAAAAACTACTCGTGCGACTCATGGTAACATCCTCGGAGATCAACCTATTGGTCAAGAAATTGCCGCAATTATTAGTACAGACCGCGAAGAATTTTCTCCACGCTGTATTGTAGTTAAAAAGATAGCAGACGGTAGGCCTCGAACAATAGATATAATGGATTCCTTATACGAGACTTTCCAGTATCCTCTCTTATATCCTCACGGAAATACTGGTTGGCATCCAGATATGAGAGATAATAAGGGCAATAAGCTTAATCAGGTTAAATATGTCCGTTGTTTACTTTTATCCGAATCGCGATTTAGCATATTTGGTCGTTTATCTGAAGAGTGGTTAGTCGATATGTTTTGTAGAGTTTTAGAAGAACGCTTGCGGTTTTTGAAAAATAGCCAAACAAAACAACAAAACAGGCTAAGAGTAGCTCCACTCCAAGAATTAATTAATGACGAGTTTATTTTAGGAGAAGGTGGAGTAGAACCTGGTAAAATTTATTTACCTAGCTCATTCACAGGGGGTCCACGGTACATGAAAAAGAAATACCTGGATGCTATAGCAATGGTAAACAGGTTAGGTCCACCATCATATTTTTTAACTTTAACATGTAACCCCAACTGGCCTGAAATAAAAAATTCAACATTATCAGGTCGATCAAAAGACCCCCTTACTTGTGCTCGAGTTTTCAACTTAAAACTCGGAGAGTTATTAAAAGATTTAAAATCGGGTAAATGGTTCGGAAAAATTGTTTATATAATGCATGTTATAGAGTTCCAAAAAAGAGGACTACCACACGCGCATATTGCTTTTAGAGTGGAAGGTGGTGGACCAGTAGAAAGTCTGGATATTGATAAGTTTGTTCGAGCTACCATACCCGATCCAGCACAAACTTTATTATACAAAGTTGTCATGGATCACATGATACACGGTCCATGCGGCCCTCCTTACCGAACTAATTTGCCGTGTTGGAATAGTGAGAAAAAAAACTGTTTAAAATATTTTCCAAAAAAAGAAACACCAGTCACCTTCAGTGACGATAGAGGTTTTATACATTTACGTCGCAATAGTAAAAATCAGGCGATTATTAAATATCGCGGCAGAGACGTAATAGTTAATGATTTGTGGGTCGTTCCTTATAATCCTGCTCTTCTCCTAAAATATGATGCTCACATAAATTTAGAAGTGTCCACACAGCGTGCTATAATTAAGTATTTATTTAAATATATGACAAAAGGACCTGATGAAGCCCGTATTGCCGTTGTTGATGAAGAACATCGTGAGGATGAAATCGAACAATATGTCACTAAGCGATATATTAGTTCTAGCGAAGCAGCGTGGCGTGTTCTCGAATTTGATATTGTAGCTAGGAACCCTACGGTAAAAATGTTAACAGTACATTTGCCCGATCAAAATTCGGTATTTTTTAAGCCTGGCCACGCGAACGAGGCAGTTAATAATGCAGGTTCAGATCTTTTAGACTATTTCAGTAGGCCTTTAACTGAGGAGTTTGATCGGGTATCCTACTTAGACTTTTTTGAAAATTATAACATTCATGCGAAAGATCCATGTTTAAAGACAGTTCAGGCGGTGCAAATGCAAAACGGCAAATTTCTTACACGTAGAATGCGGGGTGAGCTCGTCGCGCGTCTATTTTGGGTCGCGCCGAACAGAGGTGAACAGTTCTTTTTAAGACTTCTTTTAAGTGTTTACCCTTGTCGTAGTTTCGCGGATTTACTTCAAATTGGAGGTCCAAATTGCACAACTTTTCAAGAAGCTGCCAAATTCGTAGGACTTGCGGACGACGCAGTCGAATATGAACGGGCTATGGAAGAAGCTTCCACTTTTTTAACCGGACCACGACTTCGTAGCTTTTTTGTAACGCTGGCTGTTAATGGTGCCTCAGTGGCGTCACTGTGGAACACGTATAAACGTCAATTGGCCGAAGATTTCCTTTACAGGGTGCCAGATGACGAAGAAAACGCGTTTAACATGTGCCTCATTCAAATAGATAGAATGCTACGCAGACACGGAACTTCGTTAATAGAACAAGGTTTGCCGGAAGTAGTTTACAGGTCAACGGAGTTGGATAGGGAACGCACTGAATATGATTTAGATAGTTTGAAATCATACGTAGAAGAGTGGTTGCCACAGTTATCTCCCGATCAACGTGCCGTATTCGATTACGTGGAAAAGCTTTGCGTTGATAGTGTTTACCGAGAATCCAACAACTGTGCGATTTTTATCGATGGCCCCGCCGGCACCGGAAAAACGCTTTTATTGAAGGTCATAACTGCATATATCCGCGGTAACCTTAAAGGTATAGTTTTAACCTGTGCATCGTCTGCAATTGCTGCTCAAAATTACACAAACGGAATGACGGCTCATTCCTTGTTTAGATTTCCTTTACATCTATTAGATGATAGCGGATACTGGAACATCTCAAATGGTACTCAAAGAGCTGAATTGATTTACAATTCTAATCTCATTGTGTATGATGAAGCGCCGATGGCTCATAAATACCTTATAAATTTATTAAATAGATCATTGCAGGATTTGATGAGGTCAGACAAAATTTTTGGTTCTAAAATAATTATTTTTGCAGGAGATTTTCGTCAAATTCCTCCTGTAGTCCCAGAAGCACGAACGAATTTTGATATATTAAACGCGTCACTAAAAACTTCTCCTATTTGGAAACAGTTGAAAAAATTTAGTTTGGTAACTTCACAGAGATGTAAGGATGACGCACAGTATGCAGAATTTCTTTTAAAACTGGGTTCAAATTCATTACCTACTCATAGGTTAGAAACAAATAATAATGATTTGCAATTAGTCCAACTTGAATCCATTGATTATGTTACTGAATTAGAAGATTTAATTGATTTTGTATTTCCAGAAGTTACCCTTACTGAGCCAGGCGTATGCTCCTTCAGAGCGATTCTATGCACCCGTAACGATGCAGTTAGAGAAATTAATGCCGTTATTTTAGACAAACTACCAGGAGAAGTATTACATTTTTATGCCATAGACAAAGTTTTAAGTGACAACGCTGATCAAGTATATTTTAGTCCTGAATTTTTACATACACTTCGACCACAAGGTGTTCCAGATTTCGACTTACAATTAAAATTAGAATGTGTTTGTGTAATCACGCGTAATCTTAGTTTCGCGGACGGCTTAGTAAATGGCACCAAAGTAATAGTCGTTGAAACATCTCCATATATTATTAAAGTTCGGAAACAAGGTGAACTAGGAGATTATTTGATCCCTCGAATTCTTTTTAAAGCGCCTATAGAACATAACAGCCCTTACGAGATGTGTCGCCGTCAATTCCCATTGCAGGTGTGTTATGCAATGACCATTCACAAGAGCCAGGGTCAAACGATTAGTCGCGTTGGGGTCGATCTTAGATCTGACATGTTTAGTCACGGTCAACTGTATGTAGCTTTAGGTCGCGTTCGCGAAAGACGTGACATAAAAGTACTACTACCCAGGCACCGAATCGTAAATGACCAACCTTTCTCGAATAACGTTATCATATCAGAACTTTTAAGTTTAACGTAACTTTATTAGGATGGCACTTCTTGAAAAGACTGAACAGTTCATCTCTGTTATTAAGCTTATTGGGTTTTTTTAGATCGGTTAAATCATGTGCTGAAATTATCGTATATTGCGAATTATTTATTATTATTTATATTCATTCTATCTTGTTTTTTCTTCTTTTCGTATAATTTAACGATAAAACTGACTTTAACAAGCTTGCACTCGATTTGACGATGGTTACATTGAATTTCAAAGCTAGGTTTACCATTTTATTAGTCACAATCACTGAATTAAAATGTGTGTTAATCAATTGGCAATGTGTGCATGCCCTTCCCAGCCGTTAACGCTGTGGAGGCTCATCTTTAGGGGACGAGAGAACGGGCGTGAAGGGAACTGGCAGGATGAACACTTGGCTGCGGGTGCGACCGGTGCATGGGAGTGAAGTGGAGCTGGCTGGAAGATGGAGGCAGGTATCACTCGATTGCTTTAGCTGAGTTCCACTCAGATCAAGTAAGCTGTCATATGGATGAATGTCGCAGGTTGGAATGATCCGGAGTAGAACTGTCGGTGTCGTTCCCATCGTCGTAGGCATTTTCGGTGGATTTTGTAGGTCGATCAACAATGGTTGCGTGAGTTTTAGCTGTCAAGCTGCTATGCCGTGCTAGCCGATTCTTGCGATCTGGGATACAAGGGATGGACGTATCCTGTGGAATGATCGTGTCAGCGAAGGTTTGAATGTCGCTTAGGACTGGAAAGGAGGGAGTACGGAAACTGTAATCAGTATTCAGGATCTCGCTGTACATGGGCAATGTTTAGTTTAGGTGTATTAAAGTGGTAATTGTTCGAAGTTATTTGAAAAGAATTCTGTTTCAGTGTTTAAGCGCTAAAACTGTTTGTTTTTTGTAAGCAAACGTATGATTTATTGATCTTCATTTTTTACTTTATAACGCTAACGCTATACAAATGATTTTGTTACCAAATTTAAGTGCGTATATAAACAATAAATTAATACTAAAATATTTCGATGAAGACACCAATGATGTTTATTGATACATTTTTCTCCTAAGTGCTACTTTCTCAACTTAAAGCAATAAGTTATGCAGTAATTATACTTCTACGAGTATATTTAAACAAATCATCATTCAAAAGCATTTTACCCAATACTTAACTTACATTAAGTAAAATTTATCTTTGTCATTTTAGTCACTTATTTTTTTATCATTCACTAAGCAGTAAGCAAAATATATTTACTAAAATAATAAAAAAAAATACGATATTCATGGTAAGTTGGATTAGCTATTTTATAACACAAACGACTTGATATTTTCATTCATTAATTCAGGAAAATAAATGTACAATGAAAAATAAGTTTTTATAACCGATTAAATTTGTGTAATGTGTAGTTTTACTCATCAATATAGTAAAAAAATATAATTTGCATTCAAATTGTACTAAAGAATATTTTATACTAGCGTATTTTAGTAACTTAAGTTAGAATTAAGTAAACAAACAAAAAAAATATAAATATAAGGAACATATAAGGAAAAAAAAGGAAGGCCTTAAAATAATAAATATAAGGAAGAAAGAAAACTCCGGATCCGGATCTGTTTACTCATCATCAAGGAAACTTTAAGAAATAACATTACTTCAAATGTCTGCTCGAAGAAAGATTCAGAAACTTAAACAATTGCCAAGCTGGAAATCGATTAATGAGTACACATAAACGCTACATAGTAAAACTCGCGTGTCCTGTGATGGATACAGTATATTATTATACATTAGCATTCATTGGTGTATGAATCGTCATCGTCATTGTGTCAGCAAAGACGCATCATCAATTGCACAGATTTGTGGCTACAAATATATAAATGAAAAGTGTTATTTAGAACATTATTTATTGTGTTGTGCAATAAAATAGGTCAATAATTACCTGTATCCGGCAGTGCGAACAATTTCATTCATAAACATGGGTAAATATGACGACTGTCAGATGGGCTAAGCATGAAAAAAAGTCCTTAAACAAAATCCCATTGTTTCGCTATTGTGTTTGAAAATCTAAGCCACAGGAGGATATTAAGTACGACCATGCTTTACCTTTAATGGCGTATGTAAAAAAAATTAAGCCTATAATCAACAATGAATGTTCTATACCATCCTAAGCAAATTCAAAAACAAATTTGATCATGTTAATTTCTGGCCTCCCACAAGCGGGTCTCACCAGTATTGACAGAAGAATGATCACTCATCGATACAAAACATACATAAAGTAATTAATACATGTATACAGGCTAAATAAAGTGAAGTTGCTAGAAAATACCTACTACTTGGAAAAACAATAATTGGAGAAGAAACCACTACCTAACAACGTGAAACTTTGATATTCAAAATTTTCAAATCATATATGGCTAAAGCAAAAAAAATACTTAAGAATTGAAATGTAAAAGAAAACACCTTTAGTTACAAAAATAGAAAGCGAGTCATATTTTATATTTTCTGGTAAAATTGTTTAGTTTTAAATGTTACCAAATACACCAAATGTTATTAGAAATGAAAGTAACTGCAAATAGTTTAATTCATATGTGTACAGTCAGTCATAACCAACATAATACCTACGTAATATTTTAAGATAATCGTTTGTTTTTCTACATTCGTTGTCTATGTATATTCGTTGTTGGTATTTACTATTATGAGGCAAATAACAAATAACTATGCTTGTTATTAATTTGCATATACCTACAGAAAATCCAACTTACCATGAATATAAAATAATATAGTAAGTGCAGAACAAAAACTTAGGGTTTTACATGGTTTTATGTTTTCCAGTGGATCTGGTTAGAGCTATGTCACGCTAAATTGTGTTCTTTGCTTTCTTCTTACAATACTTTTCAAAAGAACACTGTTTCGCATGAGACGGTTCCTCAAAAAACATAATATCGTGTATGAGCTAAACTAAAACTTAGGGTTTTACATGGTTTTATGTTTTCCAGTGGATCTGGTTAGAGCCATGTCACGCTAAATGGTGTTTATTGCATTTCTTCGTACAATACTTTTCAATAGATCACTGTTTCGCATGAGACGGTTCCTCAAAAAACATAATATCGTGTATGAGCTAAACAAAAACTTAGGGATTACATGGTTTTATGTTTTCCAGTTGAACTGGTTAGAGCCATGTCACGCTAAATAGAATTCTTGTCATTTCTTCTTACAATACTTTTCAATAAAACACTGTTTCGCATGAGACGGTTCCTCAAAAAACATAATATCGTGTATGAGCTAAACAAAAACTTAGGGTTTTACATGGTTTTATGTTTTCCAGTGGATCTGGTTAGAGCTATGTCACGCTAAATGGTGTTCTTTGCATTTCTTCTTACAATACTTTTCAATAAAACACTGTTTCGCATGAGACGGTTCCTCAAAAAACATAATATCGTGTATAAGCTAAACTAAAACTTAGGGTTTTACATGGTTTTATGTTTTCCAGTGTATCTGGTTAGAGCTATGTCACGCTAAATTGTGTTCTTTGCATTTCTTCTTACAATACTTTTCAATAGAACACTGTTTCGCATGAGACGGTTCCTCAAAAAACATAATATCGTGTATAAGCTAAACTAAAACTTAGGTTTTATATGGTTTTATGTTTTCCAGTGGATCTGGTTAGAGCCATGTCACGCTAAATGGTGTTTATTGCATTTCTTCGTACAATACTTTTCAATAGATCACTGTTTCGCATGAGACGGTTCCTCAAAAAACATAATATCGTGTATGAGCTAAACAAAAACTTAGGGATTACATGGTTTTATGTTTTCCAGTTGAACTGGTTAGGGCCATGTCACGCTAAATAGAATTCTTGTCATTTCTTCTTACAATACTTTTCAATAAAACACTGTTTCGCATGAGACGGTTCCTCAAAAAACATAATATCGTGTATGAGCTAAACAAAAACTTAGGGTTTTACATGGTTTTATGTTTTCCAGTGGATCTGGTTAGAGCTATGTCACGCTAAATGGTGTTCTTTGCATTTCTTCTTACAATACTTTTCAATAAAACACTGTTTCGCATGAGACGGTTCCTCAAAAAACATAATATCGTGTATGAGGTAAACAAAAACTTAGGTTTTATATGGTTTTATGTTTTCCAGTGGATCTGGTTAGAGCCATGTCACGCTAAATGGTGTTTTTTGCATTTCTTCTTACAATACTTTTCAATAGAACACTGTTTCGCATGAGACGGTTCCTCAAAAAAACATAATATCGTGTATGAGCTAAACTAAAACTTAGGTTTTATACGGTTTTATGTTTTCCAGTGGATCTGGTTAGAGCTATGTCACGCTAAATGGTGTTCTTTGCATTTCTTCTTACAATACTTTTCAGTAGAACACTGTTTCGCATGAGACGGTTCCTCAAAAAACATAATATCGTGTATGAGGTAAACAAAAACTTAGGTTTTATATGGTTTTATGTTTTCCAGTGGATCTGGTTAGAGCCATGTCACGCTAAATGGTGTTTTTTGCATTTCTTCTTACAATACTTTTCAATAGAACACTGTTTCGCATGAGACGGTTCCTCAAAAAACATAATATCGTGTATGAGCTAAACAAAAACTTAGGGTTTTACATGGTTTTATGTTTTCCAGTGGATCTGGTTAGAGCCATGTCACGCTAAATGGTGTTCTTTGCATTTCTTCTTACAATACTTTTCAATAAAACACTGTTTCGCATGAGACGGTTCCTCAAAAAACATAATATCGTGTATGAGCTAAACAAAAACTTAGGGTTTTACATGGTTTTATGTTTTCCAGTGGATCTGGTTAGAGCTATGTCACGCTAAATGGTGTTCTTTGCATTTCTTCTTACAATACTTTTCAGTAGAACACTGTTTCGCATGAGACGGTTCCTCAAAAAACATAATATCGTGTATGAGGTAAACAAAAACTTAGGTTTTATATGGTTTTATGTTTTCCAGTGGATCTGGTTAGAGCCATGTCACGCTAAATGGTGTTTTTTGCATTTCTTCTTACAATACTTTTCAATAGAACACTGTTTCGCATGAGACGGTTCCTCAAAAAACATAATATCGTGTATGAGCTAAACTAAAACTTAGGTTTTATACGGTTTTATGTTTTCCAGTGGATCTGGTTAGAGCCATGTCACACTAAATGGTGTTTATTGCATTTCTTCGTACAATACTTTTCAATATATCACTGTTTCGCATGAGACGGTTCCTCAAAAAACAAAATATCGTGTATGAGCTAAACAAAAACTTAGGTTTTATATGGTTTTATGTTTTCCAGTGGATCTGGTTAGAGCTATGTCACGCTAAATGGTGTTTTTTGCATTTCTTCTTACAATACTTTTCAATAGAACACTGTTTCGCATGAGACGGTTCCTCAAAAAACATAATATCGTGTATGAGCTAAACAAAAACTTAGGTTTTATATGGTTTTATGTTTTCCAGTGGATCTGGTTAGAGCCATGTCACGCTAAATAGCATTCTTGTCATTTCTTCTTTCCATCCTTTATATTATATTAAATAATATTTCATACGGTATTATTTCGTTCTTTAATTTAATGTGTTTTTAGTGCTTCTGAATGTGATTTTGTTTTAAATACTTAGCTTATTAGCATTCATCAGTATCCAAGAATTCATCATATTACTGCTAATCAATAAACAAACAACGGTTTTAGCGTTTAAATACCGAAAAAACAACCTGCCTGTTCATTTATTACTTGTTTTATTAAACAGGAATTTGCATATCGATCGTTTTCAATTAACTTCGAACAGTTACAACTACACGTAAACTGAGCATGTAGTCTATCTACAGCAAGATCGTGACCGCTGACTGCAGCTCTCCTTCTCCCTCCATTTCACTCCCAATCGACATTTTCACCTTTGCTGATATGATTACTCCACAGGATACCTCCATCCCCTGCATACCTGGTCGCTAGATTCGGCTGGCACGTCATATCGGTTTGACAGCCAACTCACGTAACTATTGTTGATTGATCCACAGTCCACTGAAGTGCCTACGATGAAGGGAACAACATGGACAGTTCTACTCCGAATTACTCCAACCCATGCGATGTTCATCCATGCGACAACCCACCTGATCTGAGTGGAACTTAACTGAAGCAAGAGAGTGATGCCTAATTCCATCTGCCAACTAGCTCCACTTCTCTCCCGTGCACCAGTCGCACCCACACCGACGTGTTCATCTTGCCAGTTTTCCTCACACCCGTCCACTTGTCTCTTGAAGATTGGCGTCCACAACACCAACGGTTGGTTAGGTCATGCAAGCATTGTTACAATTGATAAAAACACATATTTTCATTTAGTGAATGTGATAACCTGTACTAATAATTTGGTCAACTTAGCGATGATAACTCAATGTAAGTATTAACAAACTCGGTACGTGTTTGTTATTGTCAATAGTATCTTTAAATTGTACAACTCGCTTATGTTTGACAATTACTGAGTAATTGCTTTGCTTATTGCATGCTAATTGCTGAAAATTGCTTTTTATTTTAAATTCCTTAGCTAAAAATTGCTTTTTCTTTCACATTTCTCTGCTTATTGAATGACTATTGCTAACTCATTAGATAGAACCTACTTCTCATATAAGTAGGTGGATGCGGCCTCGATTAGCGGGGGAACCACATGAAAAAAAGCGAGCTACTGGGTGTACCTCCTGGGTAGTTTGGAAATCACCTAAAATATATATGTATATATTTATAAATAAAAGTTAATATATATAAATTAACATTGTTATTTTTTAACAGGAAATGCACAATGCTAAAAACTGCGTAGGAGATTTTAATACAATAGTACTACCAAGCCTGATGTTGGCCGCTATTTCAATGAATGCAGCAGTGTGACAGCTAGCAATCAAAAGTAACAAGATATCGAGGTACGTTAAATGACGATCACGACCACATTGGCAAAAACGTATCGCTATAGACTAAGGAAAAAAAAATTAATATATATTTTATTTACAGGAAATGCAGATGGCAATAAACTGTGTAGGAGTTCATGATTGCAATAGAATAAAATCGACCAAGCTTGAAGTCAGCAGCCCCTTCAATGAATGCAGCAGTGTGACAGCCAGCAATCAAAAGTTACAAGATATCGAGGTACGTTTCATGACGACCACGACTATTTTGGCAAAAACGTATCGCTATCGACTAAGGAAAATAAATTATATATTTTATTTACAGGAAATGCAGAAGGCAAAAAACTGCGTAGGAGATCATTAATACAAAAGTATTATATAAACCAAACCTGATGTTGCCAGCTCCTTCAATGAATGCAGCAGTGTGACAGCCAACAATCAAAAGTAACAAGATATCGAGGTACGTTACATGACGACCACAACTATTTTTGCAAAAACGTATTGCTATCGACTAAGGAAAATAAATTACATATAATATTTAATTATATGTTTTATTTACAGGAAATGCAGAAGGCAAAAAACTGCGTAGGAGATCATTAAACAATAGTATTATATAAACCAAACCTGATGTTGGCCGCTCATTCAAAGAATGCAGCAGTGTGACAGCCAGCAATCAAAAGTAACAAGATGTCGAGGTACGTTACATGACGATCACGACCACTTTGGCATAAACGTATCGCTATAGACTAAGGATAAAAATGTAATATATATATTTTATTCACAGGAAATGCAGAGTATAATAAACTGTGTAGGAGATTATGATTGCAATAGAATAAAATCGACCAAGCCTGAAGTCCTTCAATGCACGCAGCAGTGTGACAGCCAGCAATCAAAAGTTACAAGATATCGAGGTACGTTACATGACGACCACGACCACTTTGGCAAAAACGTATCGCTATCGACTAAGAAAAGGATATTATACCTATACGAATTAATATTATTTTATTTTTAACAGGAAATACAGAAGGCAAAGAAGCAGATGTCATCAAAGAAGATCTTTGTTCCTGCAATGTTTCCGCAGACGATACAACCAACAGAGCGAAGTGGAAGGAAAAGACTCGGAATAAAGACCCCACCACCATATGGGAACAATGCAAGGGAGAGAGAGAGAATATAATGTTATATTTTTATTTTTTGATAACATAAAATAAACCAACAATATCCTACACATTTTTTTTATTTCTTTTTGTGTCTGTCTTAATAGTTATTACAAATCTGTGATGCGAAACAAACTATACGAAAACGTCAATCCACATACAACGCCCGCGAAGCTGCTTTAGCAGCGAGCGCACTTAGCACCATCTAGTATATATATATATATATATATATATAGTATAATTATATTATATATAACTACTACTGCTACTACTGGTTTGACTAGTTGGAAACTAGCCTATTGTTAGGGTAAGGTATAAAGTGTGAACGACGCAATG